>NW_027094261.1:0-144678 GCF_029207755.1 Chamaea fasciata | reverse complement strand
GGGACGCCTAGGGGAAGGCAGGACACCCTCAGTGACACCTAGGGGACAGCCAGGGCACCCCCAGGGACATTTAGGGGACAGCCAGGGCACTCCAGGGACACCCAGGGCACCCCCAGGGACACCTAGGGGACAGGCAGGGAACCCCCAGGGACACCTAGGGGACAGGCAGGGCACCCCCAGGGACACTGACGGGACAGCCAGGGCACCCCCAGAGAACCCTAGGGGACAGCCAGGGCACCCCAGGGACACCCAGGGCACCCACAGGGACACCAAGGGGACAGCCAGGGCACCCCAGGGACACCCAGGGCACCCACAGGGACACCTAGGGGACAGCCAGGGCACCCCCAGGGACACCCAGGGCACCCCGCACGACACCTAGGGGACAGGCAGGGCAACCCCAGGGACACCTAGAGGACAGCCAGGGCACCCCCAGTGACGCCTAGGGGACAGCGAGGGCACCCCTAGGGACACCTAGGGGACACCCAGGGCACCCCGAGGGACACCAGGGCACCCCCAGGGACACCTAGGGGACAGCCAGGGCACCCCAGGGACACGCATTGCACCCCCAGGGACACCTAGAGGACAGCCAGGGCACCCCCAGTGACACCTAGGGGACAGCCAGGGCCCCCCTAGGGACACCCAGGGCATCCCCAGGGACACCTAGGGAACAGCCAGGGCATCCCCAGGGACACCCAGGGCACCCCCAGGGACACCTAGAGGACAGCCAGGGCACCCCCAGTAACACCTAGGGGACAGCCAGGGCACCCCCAGGGACACCGAGGGCACAGCCAGGGCCCCCCCAGGGACACTCAGGGCACCCCCAGGGACACCTAGGGAACAGCCAGGGCATCCCCAGGGACACCCAAGGCACCCCCAGGGACACCTAGAGGACAGCCAGGGCACCCCCAGGGACACCTAGGGGACAGGCAGGGCACCCCCAGGGACACCTAGGGGACAGCCATGGCCCCCCCAGGGACAGCTAGGGGACAGCCAGGGCACTCCAGGGACAGCCAGGGCACCCCCAGGGACACCTAGGGCACCCCCAGGGACACCAAAGGGAAAGCCAGGGCACCCTAAAGACAGCCAGGGCACCTCCAGGGACACCTAGGGGACACCCAGGGCCCCCCCAGGGACACCTAGGGGACAGCCAGGGAACCCCAGGAACACCATGGGCATGCCCAGGGACACCTTGGGCACCCCCAGAGACACTGAGGGCCCAGCCAGGGCACCCTAGGGACAGCCAGGGCACCCCAAGGGACACGTAGGGGACAGCCAGGGCACCATAGGGACAGGCAGGGCACCCACAGGGACACCTAGGGGACAGGCAGGGCACCCCCAGGGACAATGACGGGACAGCCAGGGCACCCCAGGGACACCCAGGGCACCCCCAGGGACACCTAGGGACAGTCAGGGCACCCCAGGGACAGCCAGGGCACCCCGAGGGACACCTAAGTGACAGCCAGGGCACCCCAGGGACATCGAGGGACAGCCAGGAACCCCCTGGGACAGCCAGCTCACCCCCACGGCCGCCTCCACCTCCAGGAGCGAACAAAACCCTCCTCTGGTTCTTTGATGCCTCAAATGGGCCGCCCAAACCTCCCGAATACCCCCCAAAGCACCCAAAGCAGCCCCCAGGACGCCCCCCGGACCCCCCACAACCCAAAAACCCCCTCCACGACAACTCAGGACCCCCAGGATCCCCCCAAATCCGCGCCCCCCTCACCCTGAGGTCCCGTTTGAGCCGCTCCACGTTGCGGACAGGCACCAGCTCATCAAGCCCCAAGCACCAACACCTGCGGGACTGGGATGGACTGAGAGCACTGGGAGGGTGACCAGAGAAACCTGGGATGGACAAAGAGTGGACTGGGATGAACTGGGATGAACTGGCAGGCGTGTGGGGGTCCATGGTGGCCACTCGGTGCCTTACTGGTCTATACTGGGATGGGTCGGATGGCCCCAGGGGAGGGGGTGAGGCCACAATGGTCCAGACTGGGAGGGGAGTCACCATGGCGCCGGAGGCGGAGTCGAGGATACGAGCCAGGCAAGGACACCTAGGGGACAGCCAGGGCAACCCAGGGACACCAGGGCCCCCCCAGAGACACCTAGGGAACAGCCAGGGAACCCCAGGGACACCCTGGGCACGCCCAGGGACACCCAGGGCACACCCAGGGACACCTAGGGGACAGCCAGGGCACCCTAGGGACAGCCAGGGCACCCCCAGGGACACCGAGGGCACAGCCAGGGCACCCCCAGGGACACCGAGAGAACAGGCAGGGCACCCCCAGGGACACCTTGGGGACAGCCAGGGCACCCCAGGGACAGCCAGGGCACCCCCAAGGACACCTAGGGGACCTCCAGGGCACCCCCAGGGACACCCAGGGCACCCCCAGGGACACCTAGGGGACAGCCAGGGCACCCCCAAAGACACCCAGGGCACCCCCAGGGATACCTAGGGGACAGCCAGGGAACCCCCAGGGACACCTAGGGGAGAGGCAGGGCACCCCCAGGGACACCTAGAGGACAGCCAGGGCACCCCCAGGGACACCTAGGGGACAGCCAGGGCACCCCCAGGGACACCAAGAGGACAGCCAGGGCACTCCAGGGACAGCCAGGGCACCCCCAGGGACACCTAGGGGACAGCCAGGGCACTCCAGAGACAGCCAGGGCACCCCTAGGGACACCTAGGGGACACCCAGGGCACCCCGAGGGACACCAGGGCACTCCAAGGGACACCTAGGCGACAGCCAGGGCACCCGAGGGACAGCCAGCGCACCCCCAGGGACACCTAGGGGACAGCCAGGGCATCCCCAGGGACACCCAGGGCACCCCCAGGGACACCTAGAGGACAGCCAGGGCATCCCCAGGGACACCTAGGGGACAGGCAGGGCACCCCCAGGGACACCTAGGGGACAGCCAGGGTTCCCCCAGGGACAACTAGGGGACAGCCAGGGCACTCCAGGGAAACCCAGGGCACCCCCAGGGACACCTAGGGGACAGGCAGGGCACCCTAAAGACAGCCAGGGCACCCCCAGGGACACCTAGGGGACAGGCAGGGCACCCCCAGGGACACCGAGGGGAAAGCCAGGGCACCCCCAGGGACACCTAGGGGAAGGCAGGACACCCCCAGGGACACCTAGGGGACAGCCAGGGCACCCCCAGGGACATTTAGGGGACAGCGAGTGCACTCCAGGGACACCCAGGGCACCCCCAGGGACGCCTAGGGGACAGCCAGGGCACCCCAGGGACACCCAGGGCACCCCCAGGGACACCTAGGGGACAGCCAGGGCACGCCAGGGACACCCAGGGCACCCTCAGGGACCCCTAGGGGAGAGCCAGGGCACCCCCAGGGACACTGAGGGGACAGCCATGGCACCCCAGGGACAACTAGGGCACAGCCAGGGCACCCTAGGGACAGCCAGGGCAGCCCAGGGACACCTACGGGACAGCCAGGGCACTCTCTGGGACACCAAGGAGAGCCAGGGCACCCCAAGGACACCCAGGTCACCCCCAGGGACACCTAGGGGACAGGCAGGGCACCCCAGGGCAGCCCAGGGACACCCAGGGTACCCCAGGGACACGTAGGGGACCTCCCGGGCACCCCAGGGACACCCAGGTCCCCCCCAGGGACACCTAGGGGACAGCCAGGGCTACCCAGGGACACCCAGGGCACCCCCAGGGACACCGAGGGGGACAGCCAGGGCACCCTAGGGACAGCCATGGCACCCTAGGGACAGCCAGGGCACCCCCAGAGACACCGAGGGCACAGCCAGGGCACCCTAGGGACAGCCAGGGCACACCTAGGGACACCTAAGGGACAGGCAGGGCACCCCCAGGGACACTGACGGGACAGCCAGGGCACCCCCAGAGACCCCTAGGGGACAGCCAGGGACCTCCTAGGGACACTCTGGGCACCCCAAGGGACACCTTGGGGTCAGCCAGGGCACCCCAGGGACACCCAGGGCACCCCCAGGGACACGGAGGGGACAGCCAGGGCACCCCCAGGGACACCTAGGGCAAGGCAGGACACCCCCAGGGACACCTAGGGGACAGGCAGGGCACCTCCAGGGACAGCCAGGGTACCCCCAGGGACACCTAGGGACAGTCAGGGCACCCCAGGGACACCTAGGGGACAGCCAGGGCACCCTAGGGACAGCCAGGGCACCCCGAGGGACACCTAAGTGACAGCCAGGGCACCCCAGGGACATCGAGGGACAGCCAGGAACCCCCTGGGACAGCCAGCTCACCCCCACGGCCGCCTCCACCTCCAGGAGCTATCAAAACCCTCCTCAGGTTCTTTGATGCCTCAAATGGGCCGCCCAAACCTCCCGAATACCCCCCAAAGCACCCAAAGCAGCCCCCAGGACGCCCCCCAGACCCCCCACAACCCAAAAACCCCCTCCACGACAACTCAGGACCCCCAGGATCCCCCCAAATCCGCGCCCCCCTCACCCTGAGGTCCCGTTTGAGCCGCTCCACGTTGCGGACAGGCACCAGCTCATCAAGCCCCAAGCACCAACACCTGCGGGACTGGGATGGACTGAGAGCACTGGGAGGGTGACCAGAGAAACCTGGGATGGACAAAGAGTGGACTGGGATGAACTGGGATGAACGGGCAGGCGTGTGGGGGTCCATGGTGGCCACTCGGTGCCTTACTGGTCTATACTGGGATGGGTCGGATGGCCCCAGGGGAGGGGGTGAGGCCACAATGGTCCAGACTGGGAGGGGAGTCACCATGGCGCCGGAGGCGGAGTCGAGGATACGAGCCAGGCAAGGACACCTAGGGGACAGCCAGGGCAACCCAGGGACACCAGGGCCCCCCCAGAGACACCTAGGGGACAGCCAGGGAACCCCAGGGACACCCTGTGCACCCCCAGGGACACCTAGGGGACAGCCAGGGCCCATCCCGGGACACCTAGGGGACAGCCAGGGAACCCCAGGGACACCCTGTGCACGCCCAGGGACACCCAGGGAACACCCAGGGACACCTAGGGGACAGCCAGGGCACCCTAGGGACAGCCAGGGCACCCCCAGGGACACCGAGGGCACAGCCAGGGCACCCGAGGGACACCTTCGGGACAGCCAGGGCGCCCCAGGGACAGCCAGGGCACCCCCAAGGACACCTAGGGGACCTCCAGGGCACCCCCAGGGACACCCAGGGCACCCCCAGGGCCACCTAGGGGACAGCCAGGGCACCCCAGGGACAGCGAGGGCACCCCCAGGGACACCCAGGGCACCCCCAGGGACATCTAGGGGACAGCCAGGGCACCCCCAGGGACACCCAGGGCACCCCCAGGGAAACCTAGGGGACAGCCAGGGCACCCCCAGGGACGCCTAGGGGAGAGGCAGGGCACCCCCAGGGACACCTAGGGGACAGCCAGGGCACCCCCAGGGACACCTAGGGGACAGCCAGGGCACCCCCAGGGACACCTAGGGGACAGCCAGGGCACCCTGAGGGACACCAGCGCACACCAAGGGACACCTAGGTGACAGCCAGGGCACCCTAGGGACAGCCAGGGCACCCCCAGGGACCCCTAGGGCACAGCCAGGGCACGCTAGGGACAGCCAGGGCACCCCCAGGGACACCAAGGGGACATCCAGAGCACCCCAGGGACAGCCAGGGCACCCCCAGGGACACCGAAGGAACACCCTGGGCACCCCCAGGGACACCAAGGGGACCCCCAGGGACACCTAGGGGACAGGCAGGGTATTCCCAGGGACACTGACGGGACAGCCAGGGCACGCCCAGAGACCCCTAGGGGACAGCCAGGGCACTCCCAGGGACACTCTGGGCACCCACATGGACACCTAGGGGACCTCCAGGGCACCCCCAGGGACACCCAGGGCACCCCCAGGGCCACCTAGGGGACAGCCAGGGCACCCCAGGGACAGGCAGGGCCCCCCCAGGGACACCTAGGGGACAGCCAGGGCACCCCAGGCACACCCAGGGCTCCCCCAGGGACACCTAGGGGACAGCCAGGGCACCCCCAGGGACACCGAGGTCACCCCCAGGGACACCGAAGGCACAGCCAGGGCACCCTAGGGACAGCCAGGGCACCCCCAGGGACACCTAGGGGACAGGCAGGGCACCCCCAGGGACACTGACGGGACAGCCAGGGCACCCCCAGAGACCCCTAGGGGACAGCCAGGGCACCCCAGGGACACCCAGGGCACCCACAGGGACACCAAGGGGACAGCCAGGGCACCCTAGGGACACCCAGGGCACCCCCAGGGACACCTAGGGGACAGGCAGGGCACCCCCAGGGACACCCAGGGCACCCCGAACGACACCTAGGGGACAGGCAGGGCACACCCAGGGACACCTAGGGGACAGCCAGGGCACCCTAAAGACAGCCAGATCACCCCCAGGGACACCTAGGGGACAGGCAGGGCACCCCCAGGGACACCGAAGGGAAAGCCAGGGCACTCCCAGGGACATTTAGGGGACAGCCCGGGCACTCCAGGGACCCCCAGGGCACCCCCAGGGACACCTAGGGGACAGCCAGGGCACCCCCAGGGACACCTAGGGGACAGCCAGTGCATCCCCAGGGACACCCAGGTCACCCCCAGTGACACCTAGGGGACAGCCAGGGCACCCCAGGCACACCCAGGGCACCCCCAGGGACACCTAGGGGACAGCCACGGCACACTAGGGACAGCCAGGGCACCCCCAGGGACACCGAGGGGACAGCCAGGGCACCCCCGAGACACCGAGGGCACAGCCAGGGCACCCTGGGGACAGCCAGGGCACCCCCAGGGACACCTAGGGGACAGGCAGGTCACCCCCAGGGACACCTAGGGGACAGCCAGTGCACCCTAGGGACAGCCAGGGCACACCCAGGGACACCTAGGGGACAGGCATGGCACCCCCAGGGACACCTAGGGGACAGGCAGGGCACCCCCAAGGCACCCCAGGGACACCCAGGGCTCTCCCAGGGACACCAAGGGGACAGCCAGGGCACCCCAGGGACACCAAGGGGACAGCCAGGGTACGCCAGGGACACCCAGGGAACCCCCTGGGACACCAAGGGGACAGACAGGGCACCCCCAGGGACACCGAGGGGAAAGCCAGGGCACCCCCAGGGACATCTAGGGGAAGGCAGGACACCCCAAGGGACACCTAGGGGACAGCCAGGGCACCCCCAGGGACATTTAGGGGACAGCTAGGGCACTCCAGGGACACCCAGGGCACCCCCAGGGACATTTAGGTGACAGCCAGGGCACTCCAGGGACACCCAGGGAACCCCCAGGGAAACCTAGAGGACAGGCAGGGAACCCCCAGGGACACCTAGGGGACAGCCAGGGCACCCCCAGGGACACCCAGGGCACCCCCAGGGACACCAAGAGGACAGGCAGGGAACCCTCAGGGCACCCCAGGGAAACCCAGGGCACCCCCAGGGACACCAAGGGGACAGCCAGAGCACCGCAAGGACAGCCAGGGCACTCACAGGGACACCTAGGGGACAGCCTGGGCACCCCCAGGGACACCCAGGGCACCCCTCAGGGACACCTAGGGGACAGCCAGGGCACCCCAGGGACACGTAGGGGACAGCCAGGGCACCCCCAAGGACACCTAGGGGACACGCATGGTACCCCCAGGGACAACGAGGGGACAGCCATGGCACCCCCAGGGACACCTAGGGGACAGCCAGGGCACCCTAGGGACAGCCAGGGCACCCCCAGGGACACCAAGGGCACAGCCAGGGCACCCTAGGGACACCAAGGGGACAGCCAGGGTACCCCAAGGGACACCAAGGGCACAGACAGGGCACCCTAGGGACACCAAGGGGACAGCCAGGGCACCCCCAGGGACACCAAGGGCACAGACAGGGCACCCTAGGGACACCAAGGGGACAGCCAGGGCACCCCCAGGGACACCAAGGGGACATCCAGAGCACCCCAGGCACACCAACGGCACCCCCAGGGACACCTAGGGGACAGCCAGGGCACCCCGAGGGACACCAGGGCACCACCAGGGACACCTAGGGGACAGCCAGGGCACTCCAGGGACAGCGAGGGCACCCCCAGGGACACCTAGGCGACCTCCAGGGACATCGAGGGGACAGCAAGGGCACCCCAGGGACAGCAAGGGCACCCCCAGGGACGCCTAGGGGACAGCCAGGGCCCCCCCAGGGACACCTAGGGGACAGCCAGGGTACCCCCAGGGACGCCTAGGGGACAGCCAGGGCACCCCCAGGGACGCCTAGGGGACAGCCAGGGCACGCCCAGGGACACCTAGGAGACAGCCAGGGCACGCCAGGGACACCCAGGGCACCCTCAGGGACCCCTAGGGGAGAGCCATGGCACCCCAGGGACACCTACGGGACAGCCAGGGCACCCCAAGGACAGCCAGGGCAGCCCAGGGACACCTAGGGGACAGGCAGGGCACCCCAGGGCAGCCCAGGGACACCCAGGGTACCCCAGGGACACGTAGGGGACCTCCCGGGCACCCCAGGGACACCCAGGGCCCCCCCAGGGACACCTAGGGGACAGCCAGGGCACCCCAGGCACACCCAGGGCACCCCCAGGGACACCTAGGGGACAGCCACAGCACACTAGGGACAGCCAGGGCACCCCCAGGGACACCGAGGGGACAGCCAGGGCACCCCCAGAGACACTGAGGGCACAGCCAGGGCACCCTGGGGACAGCCAGGGCACCCCCAGGGACACCTAGGGGACAGGCAGGTCACCCCCAGGGACACCTAGGGGACAGCCAGGGCACCCTAGGGACAGCCAGGGCACACCCAGGGACACCTAGGGGACAGGCATGGCACCCCCAGGGACACCTAGGGGACAGGCAGGGCACCCCCAAGGCACCCCAGGGACACCCAGGGCTCTCCCAGAGACACCAAGGGGACAGCCAGGGCACCCCAGGGACACCAAGGGGACAGCCAGGGCACCCCCAGGGACACCTAGGGGACAGCCAGGGTACGCCAGGGACACCCAGGGCACCCCCTGGGACACCAAGGGGACAGACAGGGCACCCCAGGGACACCGAGGGGAAAGCCAGGGCACCCCCAGGGACACCTAGGGGAAGGCAGGACACCCCAAGGGACACCTAGGGGACAGCCAGGGCACCCCCAGGGACATTTAGGGGACATCTAGGGCACTCCAGGGACACCCAGGGCACCCCCAGGGACATTTAGGTGACAGCCAGGGCACTCCAGGGACACCCAGGGAACCCCCAGGGACACCTAGAGGACAGGCAGGGAACCCCCAGGGACACCTAGGGGACAGCCAGGGCACCCCCAGGGACACCCAGGGCACCCCCAGGGACACCAAGAGGACAGGCAGGGAACCCCCAGGGCACCCCAGGGACACCCAGGGCACCCCCAGGGACACCAAGGGGACAGCCAGAGCACCGCAAGGACAGCCAGGGCACTCACAGGGACACCTAGGGGACAGCCTGGGCACCCCCAGGGACACCCAGGGCACCCCCAGGGACACCTAGGGGACAGCCAGGGCACCCCAGGGACACGTAGGGGACAGCCAGGGCACCCCCAAGGACACCTAGGGGACACGCAGGGTACCTCCAGGGACAACGAGGGGACAGCCATGGCACCCCCAGGGACACCTAGGGGACAGCCAGGGCACCCTAGGGACAGCCAGGGCACCCCCAGGGACACCAAGGGCACAGCCAGGGCACCCTAGGGACAGCCAGGGAACCCCAGGCACACCAAGGTCACAGACAGGGCACCCTAGGGACACCAACGGGACAGCCAGGGCACCCCCAGGGACACCAAGGGCACAGACAGGGCACCCTACGGACACCAAGGGGACAGCCAGGGCACCCCCAGGGACACCAAGGGGACATCCAGAGCACCCCAGGGACACCCAGGGCAACCCCAGGGACACCTAGAGGACAGACAGAGCACCCCAGGCACAACAACGGCACCCCCAGGGACACCTAGGGGACAGCCAGGGCACCCCGAGGGACACCAGGGCACCACCAGGGACACCTAGGGGACAGCCAGGGCACCCCAGGGACAGCGAGGGCACCCCCAGGGACACCTAGGCAACCTGCAGAGACATCTAGGGGACAGCCAGGGCTCCCCAGGGACAGCCAGGGCACCCCCAGGGACACCTAGGGGACAGCCAGGGCACCCAAGGGACAGCCAGGGCACCCCCAGGGACGCCTAGGGGACAGCCAGGGCCCCCCCAGGGACACCTAGGGGACAGCCAGGGTACCCCCAGGGAAGCCTAGGGGACAGCCAGGGCACCCCCAGGGACACCTAGGAGACAGCCAGGGCACGCCAGGGACACCCAGGGCACCCTCAGGGACCCCTAGGGGAGAGCCAGGGCACCCCAAGGGACACCGAGGGGACAGCCATGGCACCCCAGGGACACCTAGGGCACAGCCAGGGCACCCTAGGGACAGCCAGGGCAGCCCAGGGACACCTACGGGACAGCCAGGGCACCCTCTGGGACACCAAGGACAGCCAGGGCACCCCAAGGACAGCCAGGGCAGCCCAGGGCAGCCCAGGGACACCCAGGGTACCCCAGGGACACGTAGGGGACCTCCCGGGCACCCCAGGGACACCCAGGGCCCCCCCAGGGACACCTAGGGGACAGCCAGGGCCCCCCCAGGGACACCTAGGGGACAGCCAGGGCTACCCAGGGACACCCAGGGCACCCCCAGGGACACTGAGGGGACAGCCAGGGCACCCTAGGGACTGCCATGGCACCCTAGGGACAGCCAGGGCACCCCCAGAGACACCGAGGGCACAGCCAGGGCACCCTAGGGACAGCCAGGGCACACCCAGGGACACCTAAGGGACAGGCAGGGCACCCCCAGGGACACTGACGGGACAGCCAGGGCACCCCCAGAGACCCCTAGGGGACAGCCAGGGACCTCCTAGGGACACTCTGGGCACCCCAAGGGACATCTTGGAGTCAGCCAGGGCACCCCAGGGACACCCAGGGCACCCCCAGGGACACGGAGGGGACGGCCAGGGCACCCCCAGGGACACCTAGGGCAAGGCAGGACACCCCCAGGGACACCTAGGGGACAGGCAGGGCACCTCCAGGGACAGCCAGGGTACCCCCAGGGACACCTAGGGACAGTCAGGGCACCCCAGGGACACCTAGGGGACAGCCAGGGCACCCTAGGGACAGCCAGGGCACCCCGAGGGACACCTAAGTGACAGCCAGGGCACCCCAGGGACATCGAGGGACAGCCAGGAACCCCCTGGGACAGCCAGCTCACTCCCACGGCCGCCTCCACCTCCAGGAGCTATCAAAACCCTCCTCAGGTACTTTGATGCCTCAAATGGGCCGCCCAAACCTCCCGAATACCCCCCAAAGCACCCAAAGCAGCCCCCAGGACGCCCCCCGGACCCCCCACAACCCAAAAACCCCCTCCACGACAACTCAGGACCCCCAGGATCCCCCCAAATCCGCGCCCCCCTCACCCTGAGGTCCCGTTTGAGCCGCTCCACAGTTGCGGACAGGCACCAGCTCATCAAGCCCCAAGCACCAACACCTGCGGGACTGGGATGGACTGAGAGCACTGGGAGGGTGACCAGAGAAACCTGGGATGGACAAAGAGTGGACTGGGATGAACTGGGATGAACGGGCAGGCGTGTGGGGGTCCATGGTGGCCACTCGATGCCTTACTGGTCTATACTGGGATGGGTCGGATGGCCCCAGGGGAGGGGGTGAGGCCACAATGGTCCAGACTGGGAGGGGAGTCACCATGGCGCCGGAGGCGGAGTCGAGGATACGAGCCAGGCAAGGACACCTAGGGGACAGCCAGGGCAACCCAGGGACACCAGGGCCCCCCCAGAGACACCTAGGGGACAGCCAGGGAACCCCAGGGACACCCTGTGCACCCCCAGGGACACCTAGGGGACAGCCAGGGCCCATCCCGGGACACCTAGGGGACAGCCAGGGAACCCCAGGGACACCCTGTGCACGCCCAGGGACACCCAGGGCACACCCAGGGACACCTAGGGGACAGCCAGGGCACCCTAGGGACAGACAGGGCACCCCCAGGGACACCGAGGGCACAGCCAGGGCACCCCCAGGGACACAGAGAGGACAGGAAGGGCACCCCCAGGGACACCTTGGGGACAGCCAGGGCACCCCAGGGACAGCCAGGGCACCCCCAAGGACACCTAGGGGACCTCCAGGGCACCCCCAGGGACACCCAGGGCACCCCCAGGGCCACCTAGGGGACAGCCAGGGCACCCCAGGGACAGCGAGGGCACCCCCAGGGACACCCAGGGCACCCCCAGGGACACCTAGGGGACAGCCAGGGCACCCCCAGGGACACCCAGGGCACCCCCAGGGACACCTAGGGGACAGCCAGGGCACCCCCAGGGACACCTAGGGGAGAGGCAGGGCACCCCCATGGACACCTAGGGGACAGCCAGGGCACCCCCAAGGACACCTAGGGGACACGCAGGGAACCCCCAGGGACACCTAGGGGACAGCCAGGGTATCCCCAGGGACACCCAGGGCACCCCCAGGGACACCAAGGGGACTGCAAGGGCACCCAGAGTGACACCTAAGGGACACCCTGGGCACCCCCAGGGACACCAAGGGGATAGCCAGGGCACCCCAGGGACAGCGAGGGCACCCCCAGGGACACCTAGGGGACAGGCAGGGCAGCCCCAGGGACACCGAGGGGAAAGCCAGGGCACCCCCAGGGACGCCTAGGGGAAGGCAGGACACCCTCAGTGACACCTAGGGGACAGCCAGGGCACCCCCAGGGACATTTAGGGGACAGCCAGGGCACTCCAGGGACACCCAGGGCACCCCCAGGGACACCTAGGGGACAGCCAGGGAACCCCCAGGGACACCTAGGGGACAGGCAGGGCACCCCCAGGGACACTGACGGGACAGCCAGGGCACCCCCAGAGACCCCTAGGGGACAGCCAGGGCACCCCAGGGACACCCAGGGCACCCCCAGGGACACCAAGGGGACAGGCAGGGCACCCCCAGGGACACCCAGGGCACCCCGAACGACACCTAGGGGACAGGAAGGGCACACCCAGGGACACCTAGGGGACAGCCAGGGCACTCTAAAGATAGCCAGGTCACCCCCAGGGACACCTAGGGGACAGGCAGGGCACCCCCAGGGACACCCAGGGCACCCCAAGGGACACCTAGGTGACAGCCAGGGCACCCCCAGGGACCCCTAGGGCACAGCCAGGGCACGCCAGGGACAGCCAGGGCACCTCCAGGGACACTAAGGGGACATCCAGAGCACCCCAGGGACAGCCAGGGCACCCCCAGGAACACCGAAGGAACACCCTGGGCACGCCCAGTGACACCAAGGGGACCCCCAGGGACACCTAGGGGACAGGCAGGGCATTCCCAGGGACACTGACGGGACAGCCAGGGCACGCCCAGAGACCCCTAGGGGACAGCCAGGGCACTCCCAGGGACACTCTGGGCACCCACAGGGACACCTAGGGGACCTCCAGGGCACCCCCAGGGACACCCAGGGCACCCCCAGGGCCACCTAGGGGACAGCCAGGGCACCCCAGGCACACCCAGGGCTCCCCCAGGGACACCTAGGGGACAGCCAGGGCACCCCAGGCACACCCAGGGCTCCCCCAGGGACACCTAGGGGACAGCCAGGGCACCCCCAAGAACACCTAGGGGACACGCAGGGAACCCCCAGGGACACCTAGGGGACAGCCAGGGTATCCCCAGGGACACCCAGGGCACCCCCAGGGACACCAAGGGGACAGCAAGGGCACCCAGAGGGACACCTAAGGGACACCCTGGGCACCCCCAGGGACACCAAGGGGACGCCCAGGGACACCTAGGGGATAGCCAGGGCACCCCAGGGACAGCGAGGGCACCCCCAGGGACACCTAGGGGACAGCTAGGGCAGCCCAGGGACACTCAGGGCACCCCCAGGGAAACCTAGGGGACAGCCAGGGAACCCCAGGGACAAGTACGGGACAGCCAGGGAACCCCACTGACACCCTGTGCACCCCCAGGGACACCCAGGGCCCCCCCAGGGACACCTAGGGGACAGCCAGGGAACCCCAGAAACACCCTAGCCACCCCCAGGGACACCTAGGGGACAGCCGGGGAACCCGAGGGACAGCCAGGGAACCCCCAGGGACTCCTAGAGGACAGGAAGGGCACCCCCAGGGACACCTAGGGGACAGCCAGGGCCCCCCCAGGGACACCAAGGGGACAGCCAGGGCACACCAGGGACAGCCAGGGCACCCCCAGGGACACCTAGATGATAGCCAGCGCCCCCCCAGGGACACCCAGGGCACCCCCAGGGACATCTAGGGGACAGGCAGGGCACCCCCAGGGACACCGAGGGGAAAGCCAGGGCACCCCCAGGGACGCCTAGGGGAAGGCAGGACACCCTCAGTGACACCTAGGGGACAGCCAGGGCACCCCCAGGGACATTTAGGGGACAGACAGGGCACTGCAGGGACACCCAGGGCACTCCCAGGGACACCTAGGGGACAGGCAGGGAACCCCCAGGGACACCTAGGGGACAGGCAGGGCACCCCCAGGGACACCCAGGGCACCCCAAGGGACACCTAGGTGACAGCCAGGGCACCCCCAGGGACCCCTAGGGCACAGCCAGGGCACGCCAGTGACAGCCAGGGCACCTCCAGGGACACCAAGGGGACATCCAGAGCACCCCAGGGACAGCCAGGGCACCCACAGTGACACCTAGAGGACAGCCAGGGCACCCCCAGTGACGCCTAGGGGACAGCGAGGGCTCCCCCAGGGACACCAAGGGGACCCCCAGGGACACCTAGGGGACAGGCAGGGCATTCCCAGGGACACTGACGGGACAGCCAAGGCACCCTCAGAGACCCCTAGGGGACAGCCAGGGCACTCCCAGGGACAATCTGGGCACCCACAGGGACACCTAGGGGACAGACAGGGCCCCCCCAGGGACACCCAGGGCTCCCCCAGGGACACCTAGGGGACAGCCAGGGCACCCCCAGGGACACCGAGGTCACCCCCAGGGCCACCTTGGGCACCCCCAGAGACACCGAAGGCACAGTCAGGGCACCCTAGGGACAGCCAGGGCACCCCCAGGGACACCTAGGAGACAGCCAGGGCACCCCCAGGGACACCTAGAAGACAGCCAGCGCAACCTCAGGGACACCTAGGGGACAGCCAGGGCACCCCCAGGGACACCTAGGGGACAGCCAGGGCACTCCAGAGACAGCCAGGGCACCCCCAGGGACACCTAGGGGACAGCCAGGGCACCCGAGGGACAGCCAGAGCACCCCCAGGGACACCTAGGGGACAGGCCGAGCACCCCCAGGGACACCTAGGGGACAGGCAGGGCAGCCCCAGGGACACTGACGGGACAGCCAGGGCACCCCCAGAGACCCCTAGGGGACAGCCAGGGCACTCCCAGGGACACTCTGGGCACCCACAGGGACACCTTGAAGACAGCCAGGGCACCTCAGGGACATCCAGGGCACCCCTAGGGACACCTAGGGGACAGCCAGGGCACCTACAGGGACACCTAGGGAACAGCCAGGGGACCACAGGGACACCCAGAGCACCCCCAGGGACACCTAGGGGACAGCCAGGGCATCCCGGGGGACAGGGAGGGCACCCACAGGGACACCACGGAGACAGCCAGGGCACGCCAGGGGCACCTAGAGGACAGCCAGGGCACTACAGGGACACCTAGGGCACAGCCAGGGCACCCTAGGGACAGCCAGGGCACCCTCAGGGACACCAAGGGCACAGCCAGGCCAACCCAAGGACAGCCAGGGCACCCCCAGGGACACCTAGGGGACAGCCAGGGCACCCCAGGGACGCCAAAGGGAAAGCCAGGGCACCCCCAGGGACACCTAGGGGACAGCCAGGGTACCCCAGGGACACCCAGGGCACCCCCAGGGACACCTACGGGACAGCAAGGGCACCCCCAGGGACACCCTGGGCACCCCCAGGGACACCTAGGGGACCTTCAGGGAACCCCAGGGACACGTACGGGTCAGCCAGGGAACCCCAGGGACACCCAGGGCACCCCCAGGGACACCTAGGGGACAGCCAGGGCACCCCAAGGACACTCAGGGCACCCCCAGGGACACTTAGGGGACAGCCAGGGCACCCCCAGGGACACCTAGGGAACAGCCAGGGCACCCCAGGCACACCCAGGGTACCCCCAGGGACACCTAGGAGACAGCCAGGGCACCCCAGGGACACCTAGATGACAGGGAAGGCAACCCCAGGGACACCTTGGGGACAGCCAGGGCACCCCCTGGGCACCCCAAGGACACTCAGGGCACCCCCAGGGACACCGAGGGGACAGCCAGGGCACTCCAGGGACAGCCAGGGCACCCCCAGGGCACCCTAGGGACAGCCAGGGCACCCCCAGGGACACCTAGGGGACAGCCAGGGCACCCCAAGGACACTCAGGGCACCCCCAGGGACACTTAGGGGACAGCCAGGGCACCCCCAGGGACACCTAGGGGACAGCCAGGGCACCCCAGGCACACTCAGGGCACCCCCAGGGACACCTAGGAGACAGCCAGGGCACCCTAGGGACAGCCAGGGCACCCCCAGGGACACCGAGGGAACAGCCATGCCACCCTAGGGACAGCCAGGGCACCCCCAAGGACACCTAGGGGACACGCAGGGAACCCCCAGGGACACCTACGGAACAGCCAGGGCATCCCCAGGGACACCCAGGGCAACCCCAGGGACACCAAGGGCACCCCAAGGGACACCTAGGGGATAGCCAGGGCACCCCAGGGACACCCAGGGCACCCCAAGGGCCGCCTAGGGGACAGCCAGGGCACCCCGAGGGACACCTAGGGGACAGCCAGGGCACCCCCAGGGACACCTAGAGGACAGGCAGGGCACCCCCAGGGCACCCCAGGGACACCCAGGGCACCCCCAGGGACACGTAGAGGACAGCCATGGCACCCCAGGGACAGCCAGGGCACCCCCAGGGACAGCTAGGGGACAGCCAGGGCACCCCCAGGGACACCAAGGGGACAGCCCGAGCACCCCAAGGACAGCCAGGGCACCCCCAGGGACACCTAGGGGACAGCCAGGGCACCCCAGGGACACCAAGGGGACAGCCAGGTCACCCCCAGGGACACCTAGGGGACAGCCAGGGTACCCCAGGGACACCCAGGGCACCCCTAGGGACACCTACGGGACAGAAAGGGCACCCCCAGGGACACCCTGGGCACCCCCAGGGACACCTAGGTGACCTTCAGGGAACCCCAGGGACACGTACGGGACAGCAAGGGAACCCCAGGGACACCCAGGGCACCCCCAGGGACACCTAGGGGACAGGCAGGGCACCCCCAGGGACACCGAGGGGACAGCCAGGGCACCCCCAGGGACAACTAGAGGATAGGCAGGGCGCCCCCAGGGCACCCCAGGGACACCCAGGGCACCCCCAGGGACACGTAGAGGACAGCCATGGCACCCCAGGGACAGCCAGGGCACCCCCAGGGACAGCTAGGGGACAGCCAGAGCACCCCAAGGACAGTCAGGGCACCCCCAGACACACCAAGGGGACAGCCAGAGCACCCCAAGGACAGCCAGGGCACCCCCAGGGACACCTAGGGGACAGCCAGAGCACCCCCAGGGACACCTAGGGGACAGCCAAGGCACCCCCAGGGACACACTGGGCCCCCCAGGGACACGTAGGGGACAGCCAAGGCACCCCAGAGACACCCTGGGCACCCCCAGGGACACCTAGGGGACAGCCAGGGCACCCTAGGGACAGCCAGGGCACCCCCAAGACACGAAGGGGACAGCCAGGGCACCCCCAGGGACACCAAGGGGACAGCCAGGGCACCCCAGGGACACCTAGGGCACCCCCAGGAACACCTAGGGGACAGCCACGGCACTCCCAGGGACACCCTGGGCACCTCCAGGGACACCGAGGGGACAGCCAGGGCACTCCAGGGACCCCTAGGTGACAGGGAAGGCAACCCCAGGGACACCTTGGGGACAGCCAGGGCGCCCCCTGGGCACCCCAAGGACAGTCAGGGCACCCCCAGGGACACCGAGGGGACAGCCAGGGCACTCCAGGGACAGCCAGGGCACCCCCAGGGCACCCTAGGGACAGCCAGGGCACCCCCAGGGACACCTAGGGGACAGCCAGGGGACCCCCCAGGGACACCTAGGGGACAGCCAGGGCACTCCAGGGTCAGCCAGGGCACCCCCAGGGCACCCCAGGGACACTCAGGGCAGCTCCAGGGACACGTAGGGGACAGCCAGGGCACCCCCAGGGACACCGAGGGGACAGCCAGGGCACCCCCAGGGACAACTAGAGGATAGGCAGGGCGCCCCCAGGGCACCCCAGGGACACCCAGGGCACCCCCAGGGACACGTAGAGGACAGCCATGGCACCCCAGGGACAGCCAGGGCACCCCCAGGGACAGCTAGGGGACAGCCAGAGCACCCCAAGGACAGTCAGGGCACCCCCAGACACACCAAGGGGACAGCCAGAGCACCCCAAGGACAGCCAGGGCACCCCCAGGGACACCTAGGGGACAGCCAGAGCACCCCCAGGGACACCTAGGGGACAGCCAAGGCACCCCCAGGGACACACTGGGCCCCCCAGGGACAGGTAGGGGACAGCCAAGGCACCCCAGAGACACCCTGGGCACCCCCAGGGACACCTAGGGGACAGCCAGGGCACCCTAGGGACAGCCAGGGCACCCCCAAGACACGAAGGGGACAGCCAGGGCACCCCCAGGGACACCAAGGGGACAGCCAGGGCACCCCAGGGACACCCAGGGCACCCCCAGGAACACCTAGGGGACAGCCACGGCACTCCCAGGGACACCCTGGGCACCTCCAGGGACACCGAGGGGACAGCCAGGGCACTCCAGGGACCCCTAGGTGACAGGGAAGGCAACCCCAGGGACACCTTGGGGACAGCCAGGGCGCCCCCTGGGCACCCCAAGGAGAGTCAGGGCATTCCCAGGGACACCGAGGGGACAGCCAGGGCACTCCAGGGACAGCCAGGGCACCCCCAGGGCACCCTAGGGACAGCCAGGGCACCCCCAGGGACACCTAGGGGACAGCCAGGGGACCCCCCAGGGACACCTAGGGGACAGCCAGGGCACTCCAGGGTCAGCCAGGGCACCCCCAGGGCACCCCAGGGACACTCAGGGCAGCTCCAGGGACACGTAGGGGACAGCCAGGGCACCCCCAGGGACACCTAGGGGACAGCCAGGGCCCCCCCAGGGACACCTAGGGGACAGCCAGGGAACCCCAGGGACACCCTGTGCACCCCCAGGGACAGCCAGGGCACCCCCAGGGACACCGAGAGGACAGGCAGGGCACCGCCAGGGACAACTTGGGGACAGCCAGGGCACCCCAGGGACAGCCAGGGCACCCCCAGGGACACCTAGGGGACCTCCAGAGCACACCCAGGGACACCCAGGGCACCCCCAGGGACACCTAGGGGACAGTCAGGGCCCCCCCAGGGACACCTAGGGGACAGCCAGGGCACCCCAGGGACACCCAGGGCACCCCCAGGGACACTTAGGGGACAGCCAGGGAACCCCTAGGGACACCTAGGGGACAGCCAGGGCACCCCAGGCACACCCAGGGCACCCCCAGGGACACCTAGGGGACAGCCAGGGCACCCTAGGGACAGCCAGGGCACCCCCAGGGACACTGAGGGCACAGCCATGCCACCCTAGGGACAGCCAGGGCACCCCCAAGGACACCTAGGGGACAGCCAGGGCACACCAGGGACGCCAAAGGGAAAGCCAGGGCACCCCCAGGGACACCTAGGGGACAGCCAGGGTACCCCAGGGACACCCAGGGCACCCCCAGGGACACCTACGGGACAGCAAGGGCACCCCCAGGGACACCCTGGGCACCCCCAGGGACACCTTGGGGACCTTCAGGGAACCCCAGGGACACGTACGGGTCAGCCAGGGAACCCCAGGGACACCCAGGGCACCCCCAGGGACACCTAGGGGACAGGCAGGGCACCCCAAGGGACACCTAGGGGACAGCCAGGGCACCCCAAGGACACTCAGGGCACCCCCAGGGACACTTAGGGGACAGCCAGGGCACCCCCAGGGACACCTAGGGAACAGCCAGGGCACCCCAGGCACACCCAGGGCACCCCCAGGGACACCTAGGAGACAGCCAGGGCACCCCAGGGACACCTAGATGACAGGGAAGGCAACCCCAGGGACACCTTGGGGACAGCCAGGGCACCCCCTGGGCACCCCAAGGACACTCAGGGCACCCCCAGGGACACCGAGGGGACAGCCAGGGCACTCCAGGGACAGCCAGGGCACCCCCAGGGCACCCTAGGGACAGCCAGGGCACCCCCAGGTACACCTAGGGGACAGCCAGGGGACCCCCCAGGGACACCTAGGGGACAGCCAGGGCAGTCCAGGTTCAGCAAGGGCACCCCCAGGGCACCCCAGGGACACCCAGGGCAGCTCCAGGGACACGTAGGGGACAGCCAGGACACCCCCAGGGACACCTAGGGGACAGCCAGGGCCCCCTCAGGGACAGCTAGGGGACAGCCAGGGAACCCCAGGGACACCCTGTGCACCCCCAGGGACAGCCAGGGCACCCCCAGAGACACCGAGAGGACATGCAGGGCACCGCCAGGGACAACTTGGGGACAGCCAGGGTACCCCAGGGACAGCCAGGGCACCCCCAGGGACACCTAGGGGACCTCCAGAGCACACCAAGGACACCCAGGGCACCACCAGGGACACCTAGGGGACAGCCAGGGCCCCCCCAGGGACACCTAGGGGACAGCCAGGGCACCCCAAGGACACTCAGGGCACCCCCAGGGACACTTAGGGGACAGCCAGGGCACCCCCAGGGACACCTAGGGGACAGCCAGGGCACCCCAGGCACACCCAGGGCACCCCCAGGGACACCTAGGAGACAGCCAGGGCACCCTAGGGACAGCCAGGGCACCCCCAGGGACACCGAGGGAACAGCCATGCCACCCTAGGGACAGCCAGGGCACCCCCAAGGACACCTAGGGGACACGCAGGGAACCCCCAGGGACACCTAGGGAACAGCCAGGGCATCCCCAGGGACACCCAGGGCACCCCCAGGGAAACCAAGGGCACAGCCAGAACACCCTAGGGACAGCCAGGGCACCCTCAGGGACACCCAGGGCACCCCAAGGGACACCTAGGGGATAGCCTGGGCACCCCAGGGACACCCAGGGCACCCCAAGGGCCGCCTAGGGGACAGCCAGGGCACCCCGAGGGACACCTAGGGGACAGCCAGGGCACCCCCAGGGACACCTAGAGGACAGGCAGGGCACCCCCAGGGCACCCCAGGGACACCCAGGTCACCCCCAGGGACACGTAGAGGACAGCCATGGCACCCCAGGGACAGCCAGGGCACCCCCAGGGACAGCTAGGGGACAGCCAGGGCACCCCCAGGGACACCAAGGGGACAGCCAGGGCACCCCCAGGGACACCTAGGGGAGAGCCAGGGTACCCCAGGGACACCCAGGGCACCCCTAGGGACACCTACGGGACAGCCAGGGCACCCCCAGGGACACTGACGTGACAGACAGGGCACCCCAGGGACACCTAGGGCACAGCCAGGGCACCCTAGGGACACCTAAGGGACACCCTGGGCACCCCCAGGGACACCAAGGGGACCACCAGGGAAACCTAGGTGACAGCGAGGGCACCCCAGGGACAGCGAGGGCACCCCCAGGGACACCTAGGGGACCTCCAGGGAACCCCAGGGACACGTACAGGACAGCCAGGGAACCCCACTGACACCCTGTGCACACCTAGGGACACCCAGGGCCCCCTCAGGGACTCCTAGGGGACAGCCAGGGAACCCCAGGGACACCCTGGGCACCCCCAGGGACACCTAGGGGACAGCCAGGGCCCCCCCAGGGACACCTAGGGGACAGCCAGGGCACTCCAGGGACAGCCAGGGCACCCCCAGGGCCACCTAGGGGACAGCCAGGGCACCCCCAGGGACACCAAGGGGACCCCCAGGGACACCTAGGGGACAGCCAGGGCACCTACAGGGACACCTAGGGCACAGCCAGGGCACCCTAGGGACACTCAGCGCACCCCCAGGGACACCTAGGGGACAGCCAGGGCATCCGCAAGGACACCCAGGGCACCCCCAGGGACACCTAGAGGACAGCCAGGGCATCCCCAGGGACACCTAAGGGACAGGCAGGGCACCCCCAGGGACACCTAGGGGACAGCCAGGGCCCCCCCAGGGACAACTAGGGGACAGCCAGGGCACTCCAGGGAAACCCAGGGCACCCCCAGGGACACCTAGGGGACAGCCAGGGCACCCTAAAGACAGCCAGGGCACCCCCAGGGACACCTAGGGGACAGGCAGGGCACCCCCAGGGAAACCGAGGGGAAAGCCAGGGCACCCCCAGGGACACCTAGGGGAAGGCAGGACACCCCCAGGGACACCTAGGGGACAACCAGGGCACCCCCAGGGACATTTAGGGGACAGCCAGGGCACTCCAGGGACACCCAGGGCACCCCCAGGGACACCTAGGGACAGGCCGGGCACCCCCAGGGACACCTAGGGGACAGGCAGGGCACCCCCAGAGACACTGACGGGACAGCCAGGGCACCCCCAGAGACCCCTAGGTGACAGCCAGGGCACTCCCAGGGACACTCTGGGCACCCACAGGGACACCTTGAAGACAGCCAGGGCACCTCAGGGACACCCAGGGCACCGCCAGGGACACGAAGGGGACAGCCAGGGCACCCCAGGGACACCCAGGGCACCCCCAGGGACACCTAGGGGACAGGCAGGGCACCCCCAGGGACACCCAGGGCACCCCCAGGGACACCTAGGGGACAGGCAGGGCACCCCCAGGGACACTGACGGGACAGCCAAGGCACCCCCAGGGACACCTAGGGGACAGCCAGGGCACCCCAGGGACACCCTGGGCACCGCAGGGACAGAGGGGACAGGCACGGCACCCCAGAGACCCCTAGGGGACAGCCAGGGCCCCCCCAGGGACACCTAGGGGACAGCCAGGGCACTCCAGGGACAGCCAGGGCACCCCCAGGGACACCTAGGGCACTCCCAGGGACACCAAGGGGACAGCCAGGGCACCCTAAAGACAGCCAGGGCACCTCCAGGGACACCTAGGGGACACCCAGAGCCCCCCCAGGGACAACTAGGGGACAGCCAGGGCACTCCAGGGAAACCCAGGGCACCCCCAGGGACACCTAGGGGACAGCCAGGGCACCCTAAAGACAGCCAGGGCACCCCCAGGGACACCTAGGGGACAGGCAGGGCACCCCCAGGGACAGCGAGGGGAAAGCCAGGGCACCCCCAGGGACACCTAGGGGAAGGCAGGACACCCCCAGGGACACCTAGGGGACAGCCAGGGCAACCCCAGGGACATTTAGGGGACAGACAGGGCACTCCAGGGACACCCAGGGCACCCCCAGGGACACATAGGGGACAGGCCGGGCACCCCCAGGGACACCTAGGGAACAGGCAGGGCACCCCCAGGGACACTGACGGGACAGCCAGGGCACCCCCAGAGACCCCTAGGGGAAGGCCAGGGCACTCCCAGGGACACTCTGGGCACCCACAGGGACACCTTGAAGACAGCCAGGGCACCTCAGGGACACCCAGGGCAACGCCAGGGACACGAAGGGGACAGCCAGGGCGCCCCAGGGACACCCAGGGCACCCCCAGGGACACCTAGGGGACAGGCAGGGCACCCCCAGGGACACCCAGGGCACCCCCAACGACACCTAGGGGACAGGCAGGGCACCCCCAGGGACACTGACGGGACAGCCAGGGCACCCCCAGGGACACCTAGGGGACAGCCAGGGCACCCCAGGGACACGCAGGGCACCCCCAGGGACACCTAGGGGAAAGCCAGGGCACCCGAGGGACACCTAGCGGAAGGCAGGACACCCCCAGGGACACCTAGGGTACAGCCATGGCACCCCAGGGACACCCAGGGCACCCTCAGGGACACCGAGGGCACAGCCAGGGCACCCCCAGGGACACCTAGGAGAAAGGCAGGGCACCCCCAGAGACCCCTAGGGGACAGCCAGGGCCCCCCCAGGGACACTCAGGGCACCCCCAGGGACACCTAGTGAACAGCCAGGGCATCCCCAGGGACACCCAGGGCACCCCCAGGGACACCTAGAGGACAGCCAGGGCACCCCCAGGGACACCTAGGGGACAGGCAGGGCACCCCCAGGGACATTTAGGGGACAGCCAGGGCCCCGCCAGGGACACCTAGGGGACAGCCAGGGCACTCCAGGGACAGCCAGGGCACCCTAAAGACAGCCAGGGCACCTCCAGGGACACCTAGAGGACACCCAGGGCCCCCCCAGGGACACCTAGGGGACAGCCAGGGAACCCCAGGAACACCATGGGCACGCCCAGGGACACCGAGGGGACAGGCAGGGCACCCACAGGGACATCGAGGGACAGCCAGGAACCCCCTGGGACAGCCAGCTCACCCCCACGGCCGCCTCCACCTCCAGGAGCGAACAAAACACCCAGGGCAGCCCCAGGGACACCTACGGGACAGGCAGGGCACACCCAGGGACACCTAGGGGACAGCCAGGGCACCCCAGGGACACCCAGGGCACCCCGAACGACACCAAGGGGACAGGCAGGGCACACCCAGGGACACCTAGGGGACACCCAGGGCACCCCCAAGGACACCTAGGGGACAGGCAGGGCACCCCCAGGGACACCCAGGGCACCCCGAACGACACCTAGGGGACAGGCAGGGCACACCCAGGGACACCTAGGGGACAGCCAGGGCACCCTAAAGACAGCCAGGGCACCCCCAGGGACACCTAGGGGACAGGCAGGGCACCCCCAGGGACACCGAGGGGAAAGCCAGGGCACTCCAGGGACACCCAGGGCACCCCCAGGGACACCTAGGGGACAGCCAGGGCACCCCCAGGGAAACCTAGGGGACAGCCAGGGCACCCCCAAGGACACCTAGAGGACAGGCAGGGCACCCCCACGGCACCCCAGGGACACCCAGGGACACCTAGGGGACAGCCAGGGCATCCCCAGGGACACCCAGGTCACCCCCAGGGACACCTAGGGGACAGCCAGGGCACCCCAGGGACATCGAGGGACAGCCAGGAACCCCCTGGGACAGCCAGCTCACCCCCACAGCCGCCTCCACCTCCAGGAGCTATCAAAACCCTCCTCAGGTTCTTTGATGCCTCAAATGGGCCGCCCAAGCCTCCCGAATACCCCCCAAAGCACCCAAAGCAGCCCCCAGGACGCCCCCCAGACCCCCCACAACCCAAAAACCTCCTCCCCGACAACTCAGGACCCCCAGGATCCCCCCAAATCCGCGCCCCCCTCACCCTGAGGTCCCGTTTGAGCCGCTCCACGTTGCGGACAGGCACCAGCTCATCAAGCCCCAAGCACCAACACCTGCGGGACTGGGATGGACTGAGAGCACTGGGAGGGTGACCAGAGAAACCTGGGATGGACAAAGAGTGGACTGGGATGAACTGGGATGAACTGGCATGCGTGTGGGGGTCCATGGTGGCCACTCGGTGCCTTACTGGTCTATACTGGGTAGGTCGGATGGCCCCAGGGGAGGGGGTGAGGCCACAATGGTCCACACTGGGAGGGGAGTCACCATGGCGCCGGAGGCGGAGTCGAGGATACGAGCGAGGCAAGGACACCTAGGGGACAGCCAGGGCAACCCAGGGACACCAGGGCCCCCCAGAGACACCTAGGGGACAGCCAGGGAACCCCAGGGACACCCTGTGCACCCCCAGGGACACCTAGGGGACAGCCAGGGCCCATCCCGGGACACCTAGGGGACAGCCAGGGAACCCCAGGGACACCATGTGCACGCCCAGGGACACCCAGGGAACAGCCAGGGACACCTAGGAGACAGCCAGGGCACCCTAGGGACAGCCAGGGCACCCCCAGGGACACCAAAAGCACAGCCAGGGCACCCCCAGGGACACCGAGAGGACAGGCAGGGCACCCCCAGGGACACCTTGGGGACAGCCAGGGCACCCCAGGGACAGCAAGGGCACCCCCAAGGACACCTAGGGGACCTCCAGGGCACCCCCAGGGACACCCAGGGCACCCCCAGGGCCACCTAGGGGACAGCCAGGGCACCCCAGGGACAGCCAGGGCACCCCCAGGGACACCTAGGGGACAGCCAGAGCACCCCAAGGACAGTCAGGGCACTCCCAGGGACACCAAGGGGACAGCCAGAGCACCCCAAGGACAGCCAGGGCACCCCCAGGGACACCTAGGGGACAGCCAGGGCACCCCCAGGGACACCCTAGCCACCCCCAGGGAACCCTAGGGGACAGCCAGGGAACCCGAGGGACAGCCAGGGAACCCCCAGGGACACCTAGAGGACAGGAAGGGCACCCCCAGGGACACCTAGGGGACAGCCAGGGCCCCCCCAGGGACACCAAGGGGACAGCCAGGGCACACCAGGGACAGCCAGGGCCCCCACAGGGACACCCAGGGCACCCCCAGGGACATCTAGGGGACAGGCAGGGCACGCCCAGGGACATTTAGGGGACAGCCAGGGCACTCCAGGGACACCCAGGGCACGCCCAGGGACACCTAGGGGACAGGCAGGGAACCCCCAGGGACACTGACGGGACAGCCAGGGCACCCCCAGAGACCCCTAGGGGACAGCCAGGGCATTCCAGGGACACCCAGGGCACCCCCAGGGACATCAAGGGGACAGCCAGGGCACCCCCAGGGACAACTAGAGGATAGGCAGGGCGCCCCCAGGGCACCCCAGGGACACCCAGGGCACACCCAGGGACAGCTAGGGGACAGCCAGAGCACCCTAAGGACAGTCAGGGCACCCCCAGGGACACCAAGGGGACAGCCAGAGCACCCCCAGGACAGCCAGGGCACCCCCAGGGACACCTAGGGGACAGCCAGGGCACCCCCAGGGACACCTAGGGGACAGCCAAGGAACCCCAGGGACACACTGGGCCCCCCAGGGACACGTAGGGGACAGCCAGGGCACCCCAGAGACACCCTGGGCACCCCCAGGGACACCTAGGGGACAGCCAGGGCACCCTAGGGACAGCCAGGGCACCCCCAAGACAGGAAGGGGACAGCCAGGGCACCCCCAGGGCCACCAAGGGGACAGCCAGGGCACCCCAGGGACACCCAGGGCACCCCCAGGAACACCCAGGGGACAGCCACGGCACTCCAAGTGACACCCTGGGCACCCCCAGGGAAACCGAGGGGACAGCCAGGGCACCCCAGGGACACCTAGGTGACAGGGAAGGCAACCCGAGGGACACCTTGGGGACAGCCAGGGCACCCCCTGGGCACCCCAAGGACAGTCAGGGCACCCCCAGGGACACCGAGGGGACAGCCAGGGCACTCCAGGGACAGCCAGGGCACCCCCAGGGCACCCTAGGGACAGCCAGGGAACCCCCAGGGACACCTAGGGGACAGCCAGGGGACCCCCCAGGGACACCTAGGGGACAGCCAGGGCACTGCAGGGTCAGCCAGGGCACCCCCAGGGCACCCCAGGGACACCCAGGGCAGCTCCACGGACACGTAGGGGACAGCCAGGGCACCCCCAGGGACACCTAGGGGACAGCCAGGGCCCCCCCAGGGACACCTAGGGGACAGCCAGGGCACCCCCAGGGACACCCAGGGCACCCCCAGGGACACCTAGGGGACAGCCAGGGCACCCCCAGGGACACCTAGGGGAGAGGCAGGGCACCCCCAGGGACACCTAGGGGACAGCCAGGGCACCCCCAGGGACACCTATGGGACAGCCAGGGCACCCCCAGGGACACCTAGGGGACAGGCAGGGCATTCCCAGGGACACTGACGGGACAGCCAGGGCACGCCCAGAGACCCCTAGGGGACAGCCAGGGCACCCCAGGGACACCGATGTCACCCCTAGGGACACCTAGGGCACCCCCAGAGACACCGAAGGCACAGCCAGTGCACCCTAGGGACAGCCAGGGCACCCCCAGGGACACCTAGAAGACAGCCAGGGCAACCCCAGGGACACCTAGAAGACAGGCAGGGCAACCCCAGGGACACCTAGGGGACAGCCAGGGCACCCCCAGGGACACCTACGGGACAGCCAGGGCACCCGCAGGGACACCAAGGGGACATCCAGAGCACCCCAGGGACACCCAGGGCAACCCCAGGGACACCTAGAGGACAGACAGAGCACCCCAGGCACACCAACGGCACCCCCAGGGACACCTAGGGGACAGCCAGGGCACCCCGAGGGACACCAGGGCACCACCAGGGACACCTAGGGGACAGTCAGGGCACCCCAGGGACAGCGAGGGCACCCCCAGGGACACCTAGGCGACCTCCAGGGACATCTAGGGGACAGCCAGGGCACCCCAGGGACAGCCAGGGCACCCCCAGGGACACCTAGGGGACAGCCAGGGCACCCCAGGGACAGCCAGAGCACCCCCAGGGACGCCTAGGGGACAGCCAGGGCCCCCCCAGGGACACCTAGGGCACAGCCAGGGCACCCCCAGGGACCCTTAGGGGACAGCCAGGGCACCCCCATGGACGCCTAGGGGACAGCCAGGGCCCCCCCAGGGACACCTAGAGGACAGCCAGGGCACGCCAGGGACACCCAGGGCACCCTCAGGGACCCCTAGGGGAGAGCCAGGGCACCCCCAGGGACACTGAGGGGACAGCCATGGCACCCCAGGGACACCTACGGGACAGCCAGGGCACCCTCTGGGTCTCCAAGGACAGCCAGGGCACCCCAAGGACAGCCAGGGCAGCCCAGGGACACCTAGGGGACAGGCAGGGCACCCCAGAGCAGCCCAGGGACAGCCAGGGTACCCCAGGGACACGTAGGGGACCTCCCGGGCACCCCAGGGACACCCAGGGCCCCCCCAGGGACACCTAGGGGACAGCCAGGGCCCCCCCAGGGACACCTAGTGGACAGCCAGGGCTACCCAGGGACACCCAGGGCACCCCCAGGGACACCGAGGGGACAGCCAGGGCACCCTAGGGACAGCCATGGCACCCTAGGGACAGCCAGGGCACCCCCAGAGACACCTAGGGGACAGGCAGGGCATTCCCAGGGACACTGACGGGACAGCCAGGGCACGCCCAGAGACCCCTAGGGGACAGCCAGGGCACTCCCAGGGACACTCTGGGCACCCACAGGGACACTTTGGGGACGTCCAGGGCACCCCCAGGGACACCCAGGGCACCCCCAGGGCCACCTAGGGGACAGCCAGGGCACCCCAGGGACAGCCAGGGCCCCCCCAGGGACACCTAGGGGACAGCCAGGGCACCCCCAGGGACACCGATGTCACCCCCAGGGACACCTAGGGCACCCCCAGAGACACCGAAGGCACAGCCAGTGCACCCTAGGGACAGCCAGGGCACCCCCAGGGACACCTAGGGGACAGCCAGGGCACCCCCAGGGACACCTAGAAGACAGCCAGGGCAACCCCAGGGACACCTAGAAGACAGGCAGGGCAACCCCAGGGACACCTAGGGGACAGCCAGGGCACCCCCAGGGACACCAAGGAGACATCCAGAGCACCCCAGGGACACCCAGGGCAACCCCAGGGACACCTAGAGGACAGACAGAGCACCCCAGGCACACCAACGGCACCCCCAGGGACACCTAGGGAACAGCCAGGGCACCCCGAGGGACACCAGGGCACCACCAGGGACACCTAGGGGACAGTCAGGGCACCCCAGGGACAGCGAGGGCACCCCCAGGGACACCTAGGCGACCTCCAGGGACATCTAGGGGACAGCCAGGGCACCCCAGGGACAGCCAGGGCACCCCCAGGGACACCTAGGGGACAGCCAGGGCACCCCAGGGACAGCCAGAGCACCCCCAGGGACGCCTAGGGGACAGCCAGGGCCCCCCCAGGGACACCTAGGGCACAGCCAGGGCACCCCCAGGGACCCTTAGGGGACAGCCAGGGCACCCCCATGGACGCCTAGGGGACAGCCAGGGCCCCCCCAGGGACACCTAGAGGACAGCCAGGGCACGCCAGGGACACCCAGGGCACCCTCAGGGACCCCTAGGGGAGAGCCAGGGCACCCTCTGGGACTCCAAGGACAGCCAGGGCACCCCAAGGACAGCCAGGGCAGCCCAGGGACACCTAGGGGACAGGCAGGGCACCCCAGAGCAGCCCAGGGACAGCCAGGGTACCCCAGGGACACGTAGGGGACCTCCCGGGCACCCCAGGGACACCCAGGGCCCCCCCAGGGACACCTAGGGGACAGCCAGGGCCCCCCCAGGGACACCTAGTGGACAGCCAGGGCTACCCAGGGACACCCAGGGCACCCGCAGGGACACCGAGGGGACAGCCAGGGCACCCTAGGGACAGCCATGGCACCCTAGGGACAGCCAGGGCACCCCCAGAGACACCGAGGGCACAGCCAGGGCACCCTAGGGACAGCCAGGGCACACCCAGGGACACCTAAGGGACAGGCAGGGCACCCCCAGGGACACTGACGGGACAGCCAGGGCACCCCCAGAGACCCCTAGAGGACAGCCAGGGACCTCCTAGGGACACTCTGGGCACCCCAAGGGACACCTTGGGGTCAGCCAGGGCACCCCAGGGACACCCAGGGCACCCCGAGGGACACGGAGGGGACAGCCAGGGCACCCCCAGGGACACCTAGGGCAAGGCAGGACACCCCCAGGGACACCTAGGGGACAGGCAGGGCACCTCCAGGGACACCTAGGGGACAGCCAGGGCACCCTAGGGACAGCCAGGGCACCCCGAGGGACACCTAAGTGACAGCCAGGGCACCCCAGGGACATCGAGGGACAGCCAGGAACCCCCTGGGACAGCCAGCTCACCCCCACGGCCGCCTCCACCTCCAGGAGCTATCAAAACCCTCCTCAGGTTCTTTGATGCCTCAAATGGGCCGCCCAAACCTCCCGAATACCACCCAAAGCACCCAAAGCAGCCCCCAGGACGCCCCCTGGACCCCCCACAACCCAAAAACCCCCTCCACGACAACTCAGGACCCCCAGGATCCCCCCAAATCCGCGCCCCCCTCACCCTGAGGTCCCGTTTGAGCCGCTCCACGTTGCGGACAGGCACCAGCTCATCAAGCCCCAAGCACCAACACCTGCGGGACTGGGATGGACTGAGAGCACTGGGAGGGTGACCAGAGAAACCTGGGATGGACAAAGAGTGGACTGGGATGAACTGGGATGAACTGGCAGGCGTGTGGGGGTCCATGGTGGCCACTCGGTGCCTTACTGGTCTATACTGGGATGGGTCGGATGGCCCCAGGGGAGGGGGTGAGGCCACAATGGTCCAGACTGGGAGGGGAGTCACCATGGCGCCGGAGGCGGAGTCGAGGATACGAGCCAGGCAAGGACACCTAGGGGACAGCCAGGGCATCCCCAGGGACACCCAGGTCACCCCCAGGGACACCTAGGGGACAGCCAGGGCACCCCAGGCACACCCAGGGCACCCCCAGGGACACCTAGGGGACAGCCACGGCACACTAGGGACAGCCAGGGCACCCCCAGGGACACCGAGGGGACAGCCACGGCACCCCCAGAGACACTGAGGACACAGCCAGGGCACCCTGGGGACAGCCAGGGCACCCCCAGGGACACCTAGGGGACAGGCAGGTCACCCCCAGGGACACCTAGGGGACAGCCAGGGCACCCTAGGGACAGCCAGGGCACACCCAGGGACACCTAGGGGACAGGCATGGCACCCCCAGGGACACCTAGGGGACAGGCAGGGCACCCCCAAGGCACCCCAGGGACACCCAGGGCTCTCCCAGGGACACCAAGGGGACAGCCAGGGCACCCCAGGGACACCAAGGGGACAGCCAGGGCACCCCCAGGGACACCTAGGGGACAGCCAGGGTACGCCAGGGACACCCAGGGCACCCCCTGGGACACCAAGGGGACAGACAGGGCACCCCCAGGGACACCGAGGGGAAAGCCAGGGCACCCCCAGGGACACCTAGGGGAAGGCAGGACACCCCAAGGGACACCTACGGGACAGCCAGGGCACCCCCAGGGACATTTAGGGGACACCTAGGGCACTCCAGGGACACCCAGGGCACCCCCAGGGACATTTAGGTGACAGCCAGGGCACTCCAGGGACACCCAGGGAACCCCAAGGGACACCTAGAGGACAGGCAGGGAACCCCCAGGGACACCTAGGGGACAGCCAGGGCACCCCCAGGGACACCCAGGGCACCCCCAGGGACACCAAGAGGACAGGCAGGGAACCCCCAGGGCACCCCAGGGACACCCAGGGCACACCCAGGGACACCAAGGGGACAGCCAGAGCACCGCAAGGACAGCCAGGGCACTCACAGGGACACCTAGGGGACAGCCTGGGCACCCCCAGGGACACCCAGGGCACCCCTCAGGGACACCTAGGGGACAGCCAGGGCACCCCAGGGACACGTAGGGGACAGCCAGGGCACCCCCAAGGACACCTAGGGGACACGCAGGGTACCCCCAGGGACAACGAGGGGACAGCCATGGCACCCCCAGGGACACCTAGGGGACAGCCAGGGCACCCTAGGGACAGCCAGGGCACCCCCAGGGACACCAAGGGCACAGCCAGGGCACCCTAGGGACAGCCAGGGAACCCCAGGCACACCAAGGTCACAGACAGGGCACCCTAGGGACACCAAGGGGACAGCCAGGGCACCCCCAGGGACACCTAGGGGACAGGCAGGGCACCCCCAGGGACACCGAGGGGACAGCCAGGGCACCCCCAGGGACACCAAGGGGACATCCAGAGCACCCCAGGGACACCCAGGGCAACCCCAGGGACACCTAGAGGACAGACAGAGCACCCCAGGCACAACAACGGCACCCCCAGGGACACCTAGGGGACAGCCAGGGCACCCCGAGGGACACCAGGGCACCACCAGGGACACCTAGGGGACAGCCAGGGCACCCCAGGGACAGCGAGGGCACCCCCAGGGACACCTAGGCGACCTGCAGAGACATCTAGGGGACAGCCAGGGCACCCCAGAGACAGCCAGGGCACCCCCAGGGACACCTAGGGGACAGCCAGGGCACGCCAGGGACAGCCAGGGCACCCTCAGGGACCCCTAGGGGAGAGCCAGGGCACCCCCAGGGACACCGAGGGGACAGGCATGGCACCCCCAGGGACACCTCGGGGACAGGCAGGGCACCCCCAAGGCACCCCAGGGACACCCAGGGCTCTCCCAGGGACACCAAGGGGACAGCCAGGGCACCCCAGGGACACCAAGGGGACAGCCAGGGCACCCCCAGGGACACCTAGGGGACAGCCAGGGTACGCCAGGGACACCCAGGGCACCCCCTGGGACACCAAGGGGACAGACAGGGCACCCCCAGGGACACCGAGGGGAAAGCCAGGGCACCCCCAGGGACACCTAGGGGAAGGGAGGACACCCCAAGGGACACCTAGGGGACAGCCAGGGCACCCCCAGGGACATTTAGGGGACACCTAGGGCACTCCAGGGACACCCAGGGCACCCCCAGGGACATTTAGGTGACAGCCAGGGCACTCCAGGGACACCCAGGGAACCCCCAGGGACACCTAGAGGACAGGCAGGGAACCCCCAGGGACACCTAGGGGACAGCCAGGGCACCCCCAGGGACACACAGGGCACCCCCAGGGACACCAAGAGGACAGGCAGGGAACCCCCAGGGCACCCCAGGGACACCCAGGGCACCCCCAGGGACACCAAGGGGACAGCCAGAGCACCGCAAGGACAGCCAGGGCACTCACAGGGACACCTAGGGGACAGCCTGGGCACCCCCAGGGACACCCAGGGCACCCCTCAGGGACACCTAGGGGACAGCCAGGGCACCCCAGGGACACGTAGGGGACAGCCAGGGCACCCCCAAGGACACCTAGGGGACACGCAGGGTACCCCCAGGGACAACGAGGGGACAGCCATGGCACCCCCAGGGACACCTAGGGGACAGCCAGGGCACCCTAGGGACAGCCAGGGCACCCCCAGGGACAACAAGGGCACAGCCAGGGCACCCTAGGGACAGCCAGGGAACCCCAGGCACACCAAGGTCACAGACAGGGCACCCTAGGGACACCAAGGGGACAGCCAGGGCACCCCAAGGGACACCAAGGGCACAGACAGGGCACCCTACGGACACCAAGGGGACAGCCAGGGCACCCCCAGGGACACCAAGGGGACATCCAGAGCACCCCAGGGACACCCAGGGCAACCCCAGGGACACCTAGAGGACAGACAGAGCACCCCAGGCACAACAACGGCACCCCCAGGGACACCTAGGGGACAGCCAGGGCACCCCGAGGGACACCAGGGCACCACCAGGGACACCTAGGGGACAGCCAGGGCACCCCAGGGACAGCGAGGGCACCCCCAGGGACACCTAGGCGACCTGCAGAGACATCTAGGGGACAGCCAGGGCACCCCCAGGGACACCTAGGGGACAGCCAGGGCACCCAAGGGACAGCCAGGGCACCCCCAGGGACGCCTAGGGGACAGCCAGGGCCCCCCCAGGGACACCTAGGGGACAGCCAGGGTACCCCCAGGGACGCCTAGGGGACAGCCAGGGCACCCCCAGGGACACCTAGGAGACAGCCAGGGCACGCCAGGGACACCCAGGGCACCCTCAGGGACCCCTAGGGGAGAGCCAGGGCACCCCCAGGGACACCGAGGGGACAGCCATGGCACCCCAGGGACACCTAGGGAACAGCCAGGGCACCCTAGGGACAGCCAGGGCAGCCCAGGGACACCTACGGGATAGCCAGGGCACCCTCTGGGACACCAAGGACAGCCAGGGCACCCCAAGGACAGCCAGGGCAGCCCAGGGCAGCCCAGGGACACCCAGGGTACCCCAGGGACACGTAGGGGACCTCCCGGGCACCCCAGGGACACCCAGGGCCCCCCCAGGGACACCTAGGGGACAGCCAGGGCCCCCCCAGGGACACCTAGGGGACAGCCAGGGCTACCCAGGGACACCCAGGGCACCCCCAGGGACACTGAGGGGACAGCCAGGGCACCCTAGGGACTGCCATGGCACCCTAGGGACAGCCAGGGCACCCCCAGAGACACCGAGGGCACAGCCAGGGCACCCTAGGGACAGCCAGGGCACACCCAGGGACACCTAAGGGACAGGCAGGGCACCCCCAGGGACACTGACGGGACAGCCAGGGCACCCCCAGAGACCCCTAGGGGACAGCCAGGCACCTCCTAGGGACACTCTGGGCACCCCAAGGGACACCTTGGGGTCAGCCAGGGCACCCCAGGGACAGCCAGGGCACCCCCAGGGACACCTAGGGCAAGGCAGGACACCCCCAGGGACACCTAGGGGACAGGCAGGGCACCTCCAGGGACAGCCAGGGTACCCCCAGGGACACCTAGGGACAGTCAGGGCACCCCAGGGACACCTAGGGGACAGCCAGGGCACCCTAGGGACAGCCAGGGCACCCCGAGGGACACCTAAGTGACAGCCAGGGCACCCCAGGGACATCGAGGGACAGCCAGGAACCCCCTGGGACAGCCAGCTCACCCCCACGGCCGCCTCCACCTCCAGGAGCTATCAAAACCCTCCTCAGGTTCTTTGATGCCTCAAATGGGCCGCCCAAACCTCCCGAATACCCCCCAAAGCACCCAAAGCAGCCCCCAGGACTCCCCCCAGAACCCCACAACCCAAAAACCCCCTCCACGACAACTCAGGACCCCCAGGATCCCCCCAAATCCGCGCCCCCCTCACCCTGAGGTCCCGTTTGAGCCGCTCCACGTTGCGGACAGGCACCAGCTCATCAAGCCCCAAGCACCAACACCTGCGGGACTGGGATGGACTGAGAGCACTGGGAGGGTGACCAGAGAAACCTGGGATGGACAAAGAGTGGACTGGGATGAACTGGGATGAACTGGCAGGCGTGTGGGGGTCCATGGTGGCCACTCGGTGCCTTACTGGTCTATACTGGGATGGGTCGGATGGCCCCAGGGGAGGGGGTGAGGCCACAATGGTCCAGACTGGGAGGGGAGTCACCATGGCGCCGGAGGCGGAGTCGAGGATACGAGCCAGGCAAGGACACCTAGGGGACAGCCAGGGCATCCCCAGGGACACCCAGGTCACCCCCAGGGACACCTAGGGGACAGCCAGGGCACCCCAGGCACAGCCAGGGCACCCCCAGGGACACCTAGGGGACAGGCAGGGCACCCCCAGAGACCCCTAGGGGACAGCCAAGGCCCCCCAAGGGACACCCAGAGCACACCCAGGGACACCTAGGGAACAGCAAGGGCATCCCCAGGGACATTGAGGGCACCCCCAGGGACACCTAGAGGACAGCCAGGGCACCCCCAGGGACACCTAGGGGACAGGCAGGGCACCCCCAGGGACACCTAGGGGACAGCCAGGGCACTCCAGAGACAGCCAGGGCACCCCCAGGGACACCTAGGGGACAGCCAGGGCACCCAAGGAACAGCCAGGGCAACGCCAGGGACACCTAGGGCACAGCCAGGGCCCCCCCAGGGTCAGCCAGCGCACGCCCAGGGACACCTAGGGGACAGCCAGGGCATCCCCAGAGACACCCAGTGCACCCCCAGGGACACCGAGGGGACAGCCAGGGCACCCCCAGGGACACCTAGGTCACAGCCAGGACACCTAGAGGACAGGCAGGGCACCCCCAGGGACACCGAGGGGAAAGCCAGGGCACCCCCAGGGACACCTAGGGGAAGGCAGGACACCCCCAGGGACACCTAGGGGACAGCCAGGGCACCCCCAGGGACATTTAGGGGACAGCCAGGGCACTCCAGGGACACCCAGGGCACCCCCAGGGACACCTAGGGGACAGGCCGGGCACCCCCAGGGACACCTAGTGGACAGGCAGGGCACCCCCAGGGACACTGACGGGACAGCCAGGGCACCCCCAGAGACCCCTAGGGGACAGCCAGGGCACTCCCAGAGACACTCTGTGCACCCACAGGGACACCTTGAAGACAGCCAGGGCACCTCAGGGACATCCAGGGCACCCCCAGGGACACCTAGGGGACAGCCAGGGCACCCCAGGGACACCCAGGGCACCCCCAGGGACACCCTGGGCACCCCCAGGGACACGAGTGGGACAGCCAGGGCACCCCAGGGACACCCAGGGCACCCCCAGGGACACCTAGGGGACAGGAAGGGCACCCCCAGGGACACTGACGGGACAGCCAGGGCACCCCCAGGGACACCTAGGGGACAGCCAGGGCACCCAAGGGACACGCAGGGCACCCCCAGGGACACCTAGGGGAAAGCCTGGGCACCCGAGGGACACCTAGGGGAAGGCAGGACACCCCCAGGGACACCTAGGGTACAGCCATGGCACCCCAGGGACACCCAGGGCACCCTCAGGGACACCGAGGGCACAGCCAGGGCACCCCCAGGGACGCCTAGGGGACAGGCAGCGCACCCCCCAGAGACCCCTAGGGGACAGCCAGGATCCCCCCAGGGACAGCCAGGGCACCCCCAGGGACACCTAGGGAACAGCCAGGGCACCCCCAGGGACACCTAGAGGACAGCCAGGGCACCCCCAGGGACACCTAGGGGACAGGCAGGGCACCCCCAGGGACACCTAGGGGACAGCCAGGGCCCCCCCAGGGACACCTAGGGGACAGCCAGGGCACTCCAGGGACAGCCAGGGCACCCCAGGGACACCGAGGGCACAGCCAGGGCACCCTAGAGACAGCCAGGGCACCCCCAGAGACACAGAGGGCAGAGCCAGGGCACCCTAGGGACAGCCAGGGCACCCCCAGGGACACCTAGGGGACAGCCAGGGCACCCCCAGGGAACCTAGGGGACACCCAGGGCCCCCCCAGGGACACCTAGGGGACAGCCAGGGAACCCCAGGAACACCATGGGCACGCCCAGGGACACCTAGGGCACCCCCAGAGACACTGAGGGCCCAGCAAGGGCACCCTAGGGACAGCCAGGGCACCCCCCAGGGACACGTAGGGGACAGCCAGGGCACCATAGGGACACCCAGGGCACCCCCAGGGACACCGAGGGGACAGCCAGGGCACCCTAGGGACAGCCATGGCACCCTAGGGACACCCAGGGCACCCCCAGAGACACCGAGGGCACCGCCAGGGCACCCTAGGGACAGCCAGGGCACCCCCAGGGACACTTAAGGGACAGGCAGGGCACCTCCAGGGACAGCCAGGGTACCCCCAGGGCACCCCAGGGACACCCAGGGCACCCCCAGGGACATCGAGGGACAGCCAGGAACCCCCTGGGACAGCCAGCTCACCCCCACGGCCGCCTCCACCTCCAGGAGCGATCAAAACCCTCCTCTGGTTTTTTGATGCCTCAAATGGGACGCCCAAACCTCCCGAATACCCCCCAAAGCACCCAAAGCAGCCCCCAGGACTCCCCCCAGACCCCCCACAACCCAAAAACCCCCTCCACGACAACTCAGGACCCCCAGGATCCCCCCAAATCCGCGCCCCCCTCACCCTGAGGTCCCGTTTGAGCCGCTCCACGTTGCGGACAGGCACCAGCTCATCAAGCCCCAAGCACCAACACCTGCGGGACTGGGATGGACTGAGAGCACTGGGAGGGTGACCAGAGAAACCTGGGATGGACAAAGAGTGGACTGGGATGAACTGGGATGAACTGCCAGGCGTGTGGGGGTCCATGGTGGCCACTCGGTGCCTTACTGGTCTATACTGGGATGGGTCGGATGGCCCCAGGGAAGGGGGTGAGGCCACACTGGTCCAGACTGGGAGGGGAGTCACCATGGCGCCGGAGGCGGAGTCGAGGATACGAGCGAGGCAGGGACACCTAGGGGACAGCCAGGGCCCCCCAAGGGACACCCAGGGCACCCCGAGGGACACCTAGGGGACAGCCAGGGAAACCCCCGGGACACCTAGGGGACAGCCAGGGCCCCCCCCGGGACACCCAGGGCACACCCAGAGACACCTAGGGGACAGCCAGGACACCCCCAGGGACACCCAGGGCACCGCCAGGGACACCTAGGGGACAGCCAGGGCCCCCCCAGGGACACCTAGGGGACAGCCAGGGAACCCCAGGGACACCCTGTGCACGCTCAGGGACACCCAGGGCACACTCAGGGACACCTAGGGGACAGCCAGGGCACCCCCAGGGACACCTAGGGGACAGGCAGGGCACCCCCAGGGACACCTAGGGGACAGCCAGAGCACCCCCAAGGACAGCCTGGTCACCCCCAGGGACACCTAGGGGACAGCCAGGGCACCCATGGGACACCAAGGGGACACCCAGGGCACCCCCAGGGACACCTAGGGGACAGCCAGGGCACCCCGAGGGACAGGGAGGGCACCCCCAGGGACACCTACGGGACAGAAAGGGCACCCCCAGGGACACCCTGGGCACCCCCAGGGACACCTAGGGGACAGCCAGGGCACCCCGAGGGACAGCCAGGGCACCCCGAGGGACACTGACGGGACAGCCAGGGCACCCCAGGGACACCTAGGGCACAGCCAGGGCACCCTAGGGACACCTGAGGGACACCCTGGGCATCCCCAGGGACACCAAGGGGGACCCCCAGGGACACCTAGGGGACAGGCAGGGCACTCCCAGGGACACTCTGGGCACCCACAGGGACACCTTGAAGACAGCCAGGGCACCTCAGGGACATCCAGGGCACCCCCAGGGACACCTAGGGGACAGCCAGGGCACCCTAGGGACCGCCAGGGCACCCCCAGGGACACCCAGGGCACCCCCAGGGACACGAAGGGGACAGCCAGGGCACCCCAGGGACACCCAGGGCACCCCCAGGGACACCTAGGGGACAGGCAGGGCACCCCCAGGGACACCCAGGGCACCCCCAACGACACCTAGGTGACAGGCAGGGCACCCCCAGGGACACTGACGGGACAGCCAGGGCACCCCCAGGGACACCTAGGGGACAGCCAGGGCACCTGAGGGACACCTAGGGGAAGGCAGGACACCCCCAGAGACACCTAGGGTTCAGCCATGGCACCCCAGGGACACCCAGGGCACCCTCAGGGAAACCGAGGGCACAGCCAGGGCACCCCCAGGGACACCTAGGGGACAGGCAGCGCACCCCCAGAGACCCCTAGGGGACAGCCAGGGCCCACCCAGGGACACCCAGGGCACCCCCAGGGACACCTAGGGAACAGTCAGGGCATCCCCAGGGACACCCAGGGCACCCCCAGGGACACCTAGAGGACAGCCAGGGCACCCCCAGGGACACCTAGGGGACAGGCAGTGCACCCCCAGGGACACCTAGGGGACAGCCAGGGCCCCCCCAGGGACACCTAGGGGACAGCCAGGGCACTCCAGGGACAGCCAGGGCACCCCAGGGACACCGAGGGCACAGCCAGGGCACCCTAGAGACAGCCAGGGCACCCCCAGAGACACAGAGGGCACAGCCAGGGCACCCTAGGGACAGCCAGGGCACCCCCAGGGACACCTAGGGGACAGGCAGGCCACCCCCAGGGACACCTAGGGGACACCCAGGGCCCCCCCAGGGACACCTAGGGGACAGCCAGGGAACCCAAGGAACACCATGGGCACGCCCAGGGACACGTAGGGCACCCCAAGAGACACTGAGGGCCCAGCCAGGGCACCCTAGGGACAGCCAGGGCACCCCCAGGGACACGTAGGGTACAGCCAGGGCACCATAGGGACACCCAGGGCACCCCCAGGGACACCGAGGGGACAGCCAGGGCACCCTAGGGACAGCCATGGCACCCTAGGGACACCCAGGGCACCCCCAGAGACACCGAGGGCACAGACAGGGCACCCGAGGGACAGCCAGGGCACCCCCAGGGACACCTAAGGGACAGGCAGGGCACCTCCAGGGACAGCCAGGGTACCCCCAGGGACACCTAGGGACAGTCAGGGCACCCCAGGGACACCTAGGGGACAGCCAGGGCACCCCAGGGACACCTAGGGGACAGCCAGGGCACCCTAGGGACACCTAGGGCACCCCCAGGGACATCGAGGGACAGCCAGGAACCCCCTGGGACAGCCAGCTCACCCCCACGGCCGCCTCCACCTCCAGGAGCGATCAAAACCCTCCTCTGGTTCTTTGATGCCTCAAATGGGCCGCCCAAACCTCCCGAATACCCCCCAAAGCACCCAAAGCAGCCCCCAGGACTCCCTCCAGAACCCCACAACCCAAAAACCCCCTCCACGACAACTCAGGACCCCCAGGATCCCCCCAAATCCGCGCCCCCCTCACCCTGAGGTCCCGTTTGAGCCGCTCCACGTTGCGGACAGGCACCAGCTCATCAAGCCCCAAGCACCAACACCTGCGGGACTGGGATGGACTGAGAGCACTGGGAGGGTGACCAGAGAAACCTGGGATGGACAAAGAGTGGACTGGGATGAACTGGGATGAACTGCCAGGCGTGTGGGGGTCCATGGTGGCCACTCGGTGCCTTACTGGTCTATACTGGGATGGGTCGGATGGCCCCAGGGGAGGGGGTGAGGCCACACTGGTCCAGACTGGGAGGGGAGTCACCATGGTGCCGGAGGCGGAGTCGAGGATACGAGCGAGGCAGGGACACCTAGGGGACAGCCAGGGCAACCCAGGGACACCAGGGCCCTCCCAGGGACACCTAGGGGACAGCCAGGGAACCCCAGGGACACCCTGGGCACCCCCAGGGACACCTAGGGGACAGCAAGGGCACCCCCAGGGACACCTAGGGGACAGGCAGGGCACACCCAGGGACACCTAGGGGACAGCCAGGGCCCCCCCAGGGACACCTAGAGGACAGGCAGGACACCCCCAGGGCACCCCAGGGACACCCATTGCACCCCCAGGGACACCAAGGGGACAGCCAGAGCACCCCAAGGACAGCCAGGGCACCCCCAGGGACACCTAGGGGACAGCCAGGGCACCCCAGGGACACCAAGGGGACAGCCAGGGCAACCCCAGGGACACCTAGGGGACAGCCAGGGCACCCCAGGGACACCCAGGGCACCCCCTGGGACACCAAAAGGACAGGCAGGGCACCCCCAGGGACACCGAGGGGAAAGCCAGGGCACCCCCAGGGACACCTAGGGGAAGGCAGGACAGCCCCAGGGACACCTAGGGGACAGCCAGGGCACCCCCAGGGACATTTAGAGGACAGCCAGGGCACTCCAGGGACACCCAGGGCACTCCCAGGGACACCTAGGGGACAGGCAGGGCACCCCCAGGGACACCCAGGGCACCCCCAGGGACACCTAGGGGACAGGCAGGGCACCCCCAGGGACACCTAGGGGACAGCCAGGGCACCCCCAGGGACACTGACGGGACAGCCAGGGCACCCCCAGAGACCCCTAGGGGACAGCCAGGGCACTCCCAGGGACACTCGGGGCACCCACAGGGACACCTTGGGGACAGCCAGGGCACCCAAGGGACACCCAGGGCACCCCCAGGGACACCTAGGGGACAGGCAGGGCACCCCCAGGGACACCCAGGGCACCCCCAACGACACCTAGGGGACAGGCAGGGCACCCCAGGGACACCCAGGGACACCTAGGGGACTGCCCGGGCATCCCCAGGGACAGCCAGGTCACCCCCAGGTACACCTAGGGGACAGCCAGGGCACCCCAGGCACACCCAGGGCACCCCCAGGGACACCTAGGGGACAGCCACGGCACACTAGGGACAGCCCGGGCACCCCCAGGGACACCGAGGGGACAGCCAGGGCACCCTCAGAGACACCGAGGACACAGCCAGGGCACCCTGGGGACAGCCAGGGCACCCCCAGGGACACCTAGGGGACAGGCAGGTCACCCCCAGGGACACCTAGGGGACAGCCAGGGCACCCTAGGGACAGCCAGGGCACACCCAGGGACACCTAGGGGACAGGCATGGCACCCCCAGGGACACCTAGGGGATAGCCAGGGCACCCCAGGGACAGCCAGGGCACCCCCTGGGACACCAAGGGGACAGACAGGGCACCCCCAGGGACACCGAGGGGAAAGCCAGGGCACCCCCAGGGACACCAAGGGGAAGGCAGGACACCCCCAGGGACACCTAGGGGACAGCCAGGGCACCCCCAGGGACATTTAGGGGACAGCTAGGGCACTCCAGGGACACCCAGCGCACCCCCAGGGACATTTAGGTGACAGCCAGGGCACTCCAGGGACACCCAGGGAACCTCCAGGGACACCTAGGGGACAGGCAGGGAACCGCCAGGGACACCTAGGGGACAGCCAGGGCACCCCCAGGGACACCCAGGGCACCCCCAGGGACACCTAGGGCACCCCCAGGGACACCAAGGGGACAGCCAGAGAACCCCAAGGACAGCCAGGGCACCCACAGGGACACCTAGGGGACAGCCAGGGCACCCCAGGGACTCCTAGGGGACAGCCAGGGCACCCCCAGGGACACCTAGGGGACAGGTAGCGCACCCCCAGAGACCCCTAGGGGACAGCCAGGGCCCACCCAGGGACACCCAGGGCACCCCCAGGGACACCTAGGGAACAGTCAGGGCATCCCCAGGGACACCCAGGGCACCCCCAGGGACACCTAGAGGACAGCCAGGGCACCCCCAGGGACACCTAGGGGACAGGCAGTGCACCCCCAGGGACACCTAGGGGACAGCCAGGGCCCCCCCAGGGACACCTAGGGGACAGCCAGGGCACTCCAGGGACAGCCAGGGCACCCCAGGGACACCGAGGGCACAGCCAGGGCACCCTAGAGACAGCCAGGGCACCCCCAGAGACACAGAGGGCACAGCCAGGGCACCCTAGGGACAGCCAGGGCACCCCCAGGGACACCTAGGGGACAGGCAGGCCACCCCCAGGGACACCTAGGGGACACCCAGGGCCCCCCCAGGGACACCTAGGGGACAGCCAGGGAACCCCAGGAACACCATGGGCACGCCCAGGGACACGTACGGCACCCCAAGAGACACTGAGGGCCCAGCCAGGGCACCCTAGGGACAGCCAGGGCACCCCCAGGGACACGTAGGGTACAGCCAGGGCACCATAGGGACACCCAGGGCACCCCCAGGGACACCGAGGGGACAGCCAGGGCACCCTAGGGACAGCCATGGCACCCTAGGGACACCCAGGGCACCCCCAGAGACACCGAGGGCACAGCCAGGGCGCCCGAGGGACAGCCAGGGCACCCCCAGGGACACCTAAGGGACAGGCAGGGCACCTCCAGGGACAGCCAGGGTACCCCCAGGGACACCTAGGGACAGTCAGGGCACCCCAGGGACACCTAGGGGACAGCCAGGGCACCCCAGGGACACCTAGGGGACAGCCAGGGCACCCTAGGGACACCTAGGGCACCCCCAGGGACATCGAGGGACAGCCAGGAACCCCCTGGGACAGCCAGCTCACCCCCACGGCCGCCTCCACCTCCAGGAGCGATCAAAACCCTCCTCTGGTTCTTTGATGCCTCAAATGGGCCGCCCAAACCTCCCGAATACCCCCCAAAGCACCCAAAGCAGCCCCCAGGACTCCCTCCAGAACCCCACAACCCAAAAACCCCCTCCACGACAACTCAGGACCCCCAGGATCCCCCCAAATCCGCGCCCCCCTCACCCTGAGGTCCCGTTTGAGCCGCTCCACGTTGCGGACAGGCACCAGCTCATCAAGCCCCAAGCACCAACACCTGCGGGACTGGGATGGACTGAGAGCACTGGGAGGGTGACCAGAGAAACCTGGGATGGACAAAGAGTGGACTGGGATGAACTGGGATGAACTGCCAGGCGTGTGGGGGTCCATGGTGGCCACTCGGTGCCTTACTGGTCTATACTGGGATGGGTCGATGGCCCCAGAGGAGGGGGTGAGGCCACACTGGTCGAGACTGGGAGGGGAGTCACCATGGTGCCGGAGGCGGAGTCGAGGATACGAGCGAGGCAGGGACACCTAGGGGACAGCCAGGGCAACCCAGGGACACCAGGGCCCTCCCAGGGACACCTAGGGGACAGCCAGGGAACCCCAGGGACACCCTGGGCACCCCCAGGGACACCTAGGGGACAGCAAGGGCACCCCCAGGGACACCTAGGGGACAGGCAGGGCACACCCAGGGACACCTAGGGGACAGCCAGGGCAACCCCAGGGACACCTAGGGGACAGCCAGGGCACCCCAGGGACACCAAGGGGACAGCCAGGGCAACCCCAGGGACACCTAGGGGACAGCCAGGGCACCCCAGGGACACCCAGGGCACCCCCTGGGACACCAAGGGACAGGCAGGGCACCCCCAGGGACACCGAGGGGAAAGCCAGGGCACCCCCAGGGACACCTAGGGGAAGGCAGGGCACCCCCTGGGACACCGAGGGGAAAGCCAGGGCACCCCCAGGGACACCTAGGGGAAGGCAGGACACCCCCAGGGACACCTAGGGGACAGCCAGGGCACCCCCAGGGACATTTAGAGGACAGCCAGGGCACTCCAGGGACACCCAGGGCACTCCCAGGGACACCTAGGGGACAGCCACGGCACCCCCAGGGACACCCAGGGCACCCCCAGGGACACCTAGGGGACAGGCAGGGCACCCCCAGGGACACCTAGGGACAGCCAGGGCACCCCCAGGGACACTGACGGGACAGCCAGGGCACCCCCAGAGACCCCTAGGGGACAGCCAGGGCACTCCCAGGGACACTCGGGGCACCCACAGGGACACCTTGGGGACAGCCAGGGCACCCAAGGGACACCCAGGGCACCCCCAGGGACACCTAGGGGACAGGCAGGGCACCCCCAGGGACACCCAGGGCACCCCCAACGACACCTAGGGGACAGGCAGGGCACCCCCAGGGACACCTAGGGGACAGGAAGGGCACCCCCAGGGACACCTAGGGGACAGCCAGGTCTACCCAGGGACACCTAGAGGACAGGCAGGGCACCCCCAGGGCACCCCAGGGACACCCAGGGACGCCTAGGGGACAGCGAGGGCACCCCCAGGGACACCTAGGGGACACCCAGGGCACCCCGAGGGACACCAGGGCACCCCCAGGACACCTAGGGGACAGCCAGGGCACCCGAGGGACAGCCAGAGCACCCGCAGGACACCAAGGGCACAGCCAGGGCACCCTAGGGACACCCAGCGCACCCCCAGGGGACACCTAGGGGACAGCCAGGGCATCCCCAGGGACACCAGGGCACCCCCAGGGACACGTAGAGGACAGCCAGGGCATCCCCAGGGACACCTAGGGGACAGGCAGGGACCCCCCAGGGACACCTAGGGGACAGCAAGGGCACCCACAGGGACACCCAGGGCACCCCCAGGGACACGTAGGGGACAGCCAGGGCACCCCAGGGACACCCTGGGCGCCCCCAGGGACACCTAGGGACAGCCAGGGCACTCCGAGGGACAGGGAGGGCACCCCCAGGGACACCTAGGGGACAGGCAGGGCACCCCCAGAGACCCCTAGGGGCCAGACAGGGCACCCTAGGGACAGCAATGGCACCCCCAGGGACACGTAGGGGACAGGCTGGGCACCGTAGGGACAGCCAGGGCACCCCCTGGGCCACCTAGGGAACAGCCAGGGGACCCCAGGTACACGTAGGGGACAGCCAGGGCACCCCCAGGGACACCAAGGGGAAGCAGGACACCCCCAGGGACACCTAGGGGACAGCCAGGGCACCCCCAGGGACATTTAGGGGACAGCTAGGGCACTCCAGGGACACCCAGGGCACCCCCAGGGACATTTAGGTGACAGCCAGGGCCCTCCAGGGACACCCAGGGAACCCCCAGGGACACCTAGGGGACAGCAGGGAACCGCCAGGGACACCTAGGGGACAGCCAGGGCACCCCCAGGGACACCCAGGGCACCCCCAGGGACACCTAGGGGACAGGCAGTGCACCCCCAGGGACACCTAGGGCACAGCCAGGGCCCCCCCAGGGACACCTAGGGGACAGCCAGGGCACCCCAGGGACACCGAGGGCACAGCCAGGGCACCCTAGAGACAGCCAGGGCACCCCAGAGACACAGAGGGCACAGCCAGGGCACCCTAGGGACAGCCAGGGCACCCCCAGGGACACCTAGGGGACAGGCAGGCCACCCCCAGGGACACCTAGGGGACACCCAGGGCCCCCCCAGGGACACCTAGGGGACAGCCAGGGAACCCCAGGAACACCATGGGCACGCCCAGGGACACGTACAGCACCCCAAGAGACACTGAGGGCCCAGCCAGGGCACCCTAGGGACAGCCAGGGCACCCCCAGGGACACGTAGGGTACAGCCAGGGCACCATAGGGACACCCAGGGCACCCCCAGGGACACCGAGGGGACAGCCAGGGCACCCTAGGGACAGCCATGGCACCCTAGGGACACCCAGGGCACCCCCAGAGGACACCGAGGGCACAGCCAGGGCGCCCGAGGGACAGCCAGGGCACCCCCAGGGACACCTAAGGGACAGGCAGGGCACCTCCAGGGACAGCCAGGGTACCCCCAGGGACACCTAGGGACAGTCAGGGCACCCCAGGGACACCTAGGGGACAGCCAGGGCACCCCAGGGACACCTAGGGGACAGCCAGGGCACCCTAGGGACACCTAGGGCACCCCCAGGGACATCGAGGGACAGCCAGGAACCCCCTGGGACAGCCAGCTCACCCCCACGGCCGCCTCCACCTCCAGGAGCGATCAAAACCCTCCTCTGGTTCTTTGATGCCTCAAATGGGCCGCCCAAACCTCCCGAATACCCCCCAAAGCACCCAAAGCAGCCCCCAGGACTCCCTCCAGAACCCCACAACCCAAAAACCCCCTCCACGACAACTCAGGACCCCCAGGATCCCCCCAAATCCGCGCCCCCCTCACCCTGAGGTCCCCGTTTGAGCCGCTCCACGTTGCGGACAGGCACCAGCTCATCAAGCCCCAAGCACCAACACCTGCGGGACTGGGATGGACTGAGAGCACTGGGAGGGTGACCAGAGAAACCTGGGATGGACAAAGAGTGGACTGGGATGAACTGGGATGAACTGCCAGGCGTGTGGGGGTCCATGGTGGCCACTCGGTGCCTTACTGGTCTATACTGGGATGGGTCGGATGGCCCAGAGGAGGGGGTGAGGCCACACTGGTCGAGACTGGGAGGGGAGTCACCATGGTGCCGGAGGCGGAGTCGAGGATACGAGCGAGGCAGGGACACCTAGGGGACAGCCAGGGCAACCCAGGGACACCAGGGCCCTCCCAGGGACACCTAGGGGACAGCCAGGGAACCCCAGGGACACCCTGGGCACCCCCAGGGACACCTAGGGGACAGCAAGGGCACCCCCAGGACACCTAGGGGACAGGCAGGGCACACCCAGGGACACCTAGGGGACAGCCAGGGCAACCCCAGGGACACCTAGGGGACAGCCAGGGCACCCCAGGGACACCAAGGGGACAGCCAGGGCAACCCCAGGGACACCTAGGGACAGCCAGGGCACCCCAGGGACACCCAGGGGCACCCCCTGGGACACCAAGGGGACAGGCAGGGCACCCCCAGGGACACGAGGGGAAAGCCAGGGCACCCCCAGGGACACCTAGGGGAAGGCAGGCACCCCCTGGGACACCGAGGGGAAAGCCAGGGCACCCCCAGGGACACCTAGGGGAAGGCAGGACACCCCCAGGGACACCTAGGGGACAGCCAGGGCACCCCCAGGGACATTTAGAGGACAGCCAGGGCACTCCAGGGACACCCAGGGCACTCCCAGGGACACCTAGGGGACAGCCAGGGCACCCCCAGGGACACCCAGGGCACCCCCAGGGACACCTAGGGGACAGGCAGGGCACCCCCAGGGACACCTAGGGGACAGCCAGGGCACCCCCAGGGACACTGACGGGACAGCCAGGGCACCCCCAGAGACCCCTAGGGGACAGCCAGGGCACTCCCAGGGACACTCGGGGCACCCACAGGGACACCTTGGGGACAGCCAGGGCACCCAAGGGACACCCAGGGCACCCCCAGGGACACCTAGGGGACAGGCAGGGCACCCCCAGGGACACCCAGGGCACCCCCAACGACACCTAGGGGACAGGCAGGGCACCCCCCAGGGACACCTAGGGGACAGGAAGGGCACCCCCAGGGACACCTAGGGGACAGCCAGGTCTACCCAGGGACACCTAGAGGACAGGCAGGGCACCCCCAGGGCACCCCAGGGACACCCAGGGACGCTCTAGGGGACAGCGAGGGCACCCCCAGGGACACCTAGGGGACACCCAGGGCACCCCGAGGGACACCAGGGCACCCCCAGGGACACCTAGGGGACAGCCAGGGCACCCGAGGGACAGCCAGAGCACCCGCAGGGACACCAAGGGCACAGCCAGGGCACCCTAGGGACACCCAGCGCACCCCCAGGGACACCTAGGGGACAGCCAGGGCATCCCCAGGGACACCCAGGGCACCCCCAGGGACACGTAGAGGACAGCCAGGGCATCCCCAGGGACACCTAGGGGGACAGGCAGGGACCCCCCAGGGACACCTAGGGGACAGCAAGGGCACCCACAGGGACACCCAGGGCACCCCCAGGGACACGTAGGGGACAGCCAGGGCACCCCAGGACACCCTGGGCGCCCCAGGGACACCTAGGGGACAGCCAGGGCACTCCGAGGGACAGGGAGGGCACCCCCAGGGACACCTAGGGGACAGGCAGGGCACCCCCCAGAGACCCCTAGGGGCCAGACAGGGCACCCTAGGGACAGCAATGGCACCCCCAGGGACACGTAGGGGACAGGCTGGGCACCGTAGGGACAGCCAGGGCACCCCCTGGGCCACCTAGGGAACAGCCAGGGGACCCCAGGTACACGTAGGGGACAGCCAGGGCACCCCCAGGGACACCAAGGGGAAGGCAGGACACCCCCAGGACACCTAGGGGACAGCCAGGGCACCCCCAGGGACATTTAGGGGACAGCTAGGGCACTCAGGGACACCCAGGGCACCCCCAGGGACATTTAGGTGACAGCCAGGGCCCTCCAGGGACACCCAGGGAACCCCCAGGGACACCTAGGGGACAGGCAGGGCACCGCCAGGGACACCTAGGGGACAGCCAGGGCACCCCCAGGGACACCCAGGGCACCCCAGGGACACCTAGGGGACAGGCAGGGCACCCCCAGTGCACCCCAGGGACACCTTGGGGACAGCCAGGGCACCCCAGGGACAGCCAGGGCACCCCCAAGGACACCTAGGGGACCTCCAGGGCACTCCAGAGACACCCAGGGCACCCCCAGGGCCACCAAGGGGACAGCCAGGGCACCCCAGGGACAGCGAGGGCACCCCCAGGACACCCAGGGCACCCCCAGGGTCACCTAGGGGACAGCCAGGGCACCCCCAGGGACACCCAGGGCACCCCCAGGGACACCTAGGGGACAGCCAGGGCACCCTAGGTGACACCTAGGGGAGAGGCAGGGCACCCCCAGGGACACCTAGGGGACAGCCAGGGCACCCCCAAGGACACCTAGGAGACACGCAGGGAACCCCCAGGGACACCTAGGGGACAGCCAGGGTATCCCCAGGGACACCCAGGGCTCCCCCAGGGACACCAAGGGGACAGCAAGGGCACCCAGAGGGACACCTAAGGGACACCCTGGGCACCCCCAAGGACACCAAGGGGACGCCCAGGGACACCTAGGGGATAGCCAGGGCACCCCAGGGACAGCGAGGGCACCCCCAGGGACACCTAGGGGACAGCTACGGCAGCCCACGGACACTCAGGGCACCCCCAGGGAAACCTAGGGGACAGCCAAGGAACCCCAGGGACAAGTACGGGACAGCCAGGGAACCCCACTGACACTCTGTGCACCCCCAGGGACACCCAGGGCCCCCCCAGGGACACCTAGGGGACAGCCAGGGAACCCCAGAAACACCCTAGCCACCCCCAGGGACACCTAGGGGACAGCCGGGGAACCCGAGGGACAGCCAGGGAACCCCCAGGGACACCTAGAGGACAGGAAGGGCACCCCCAGGGACACCTAGGGGACAGCCAGGGCCCCCCAGGGACACCAAGGGGACAGCCAGGGCACACCAGGGACAGCCAGGGCCGCCCCAGGGACACCTAGATGATAGCCAGCGCCCCCCCAGGGACACCCAGGGCACCCCCAGGGACATCTAGGGGACAGGCAGGGCACTCCCAGGGACACCGAGGGGAAAGCCAGGGCACCCCCAGGGACGCCTAGGGGAAGGCAGGACACCCTCAGTGACACCTAGGGGACAGCCAGGGCACCCCCAGGGACATTTAGGGGACAGCCAGGGCACTCCAGGGACACCCAGGGCACCCCCCAGAGGACACCTAGGGGACAGGCAGGGAACCCCCAGGGACACCTAGGGGACAGGCAGGGCACCCCCCGGGACACTGACGGGACAGCCAGGGCACCCCCAGAGACCCCTAGGTGACAGCCACGGCACCCCAGGGACACCCAGGGCACCCCCAGGGACACCAAGGGGACAGGCAGGGCACCCCCAGGGACAACCCAGGGCACCCCGAACGACACCTAGGGGACAGGAAGGGCACACCCAGGGACACCTAGGGGACAGACAGGGCACTCTAAAGATAGCCAGGTCACCCCAGGGACACCTAGGGGACAGGCAGGGCACCCCCAGGGACACCCAGGGCACCCAAGGGACACCTAGGTGACAGCCAGGGCACCCCCAGGGACCCCTAGGGCACAGCCAGGGCACGCCAGGGACAGCCAGGGCACCTCAGGGACACCAAGGGGACATCAGAGCACCCCAGGGACAGCGAGGGCACCCCCAGGGACACCGAAGGAACACCCTGGGCACCCCCAGTGACACCAAGGGCACCCCCAGGGACACCTAGGGGACAGGCAGGGCATTCCCAGGGACACTGACGGGACAGCCAGGGCACGCCCAGAGACCCCTAGGGGACAGCCAGGGCCCCCCCAGGGACACCTAGGGGACAGCCAGGGCACGCCAGGGACACCCAGGGCACCCCCAGGGACACTTAGGGGACAGCCAGGGCACCCCCAGGGACACCTAGGGGACAGCCATGGCACCCCTAGGGACAGCCGGGGCACCCCCAGGGACACCGAGGGCACAGCCATGCCACCCTAGGGACAGCCAGGGCACCCCCAAGGACACCTAGGGGACACGCAGGGAACCCCCAGGGACACCTAGGGGACAGCCAGGGCATCCCCAGGGACACCCAGGGCACCCCCAGGGACACCTAGGGGACAGCAAGGGCACCCCCAGGGACACCTAAGGGACACCCTGGGCACCCCCAGGGACACCAAGGGGACGCCCAGGGACACCTAGGGGACAGCCAGGGCACCCAGGGACAGCGAGGGCACCCCAGGGACACCTAGGGGACAGCCAGGGCCCCCCCAGGGACACCGAGGGGACAGCCAGGGCACCCCCAGGGACACCTAGAGGACAGGCAGGGCACCCCTAGGGCACCCCAGGACACCCAGGGACACCCTAGGGGACTGCCGGGCATCCCCAGGGACAGCCAGGTCACCCCCAGGTACACCTAGGGGACAGCCAGGGCACCCCAGGCACACCCAGGGCACCCCCAGGGACACCTAGGGGACAGCCACGGCACACTAGGGACAGCCCGGGCACCACCCAGGGACACCGAGGGACAGCCAGGGCACCCTCAGAGACACCGAGGGCACAGCCAGGGCACCCTGGGGACAGCCAGGGCACCCCAGGGACACCTAGGGACAGCTAGGGCACTCCAGGACACCCAGGGCACCCCCAGGGACATTTAGGTGACAGCCAGGGCACTCCAGGGACACCCAGGGAACCTCCAGGGACACCTAGGGGACAGGCAGGGAACCGCCAGGGACACCTAGGGGACAGCCAGGGCACCCCCAGGGACACCCAGGGCACCCCCAGGGACACCTAGGGGGACAGGATGGGCACCCCCAGTGCACCCCAGGGACACCCAGCGCACCCCCAGGGACACCAAGGGGACAGCCAGAGAACCCCAAGGACAGCCAGGGCACCCACAGAGACACCTAGGGGACAGCCAGGGCACCCCAGGGACACCCAGGGCACCCCCAGGGACACCTAGGGGACAGCCAGGGCACCCTAAAGACAGCCAGGTCACCCCCAGGGACACCTAGGGGACAGGCAGGGCACCCCCTGGGACACCGAGGGGAAAGCCAGGCACTCCCAGGGACATTTAGGGGACAGCCAGGGCACTGCAGGGACACCCAGGGCACCCCCAGGGACACCTAGGGGACAGCCAGGGCACCCCCAGGGACACCTAGGGGACAGCCAGGGCACTCCCAGAGACAGCCAGGGCACCCCCAGGGACACCTAGGGGACAGCCCGGGCACCCGAGGGACAGCCAGAGCACCCCCAGGGACACCAAGGGCACAGCCAGGGCACCCTAGGGACAGCCAGGGCAACGCCAGGGACACCTAGGGGACAGCCAGGGCATCCCCAGGGACACCCAGGGCACCCCCAGGGACACCTAGAGGACAGCCAGGGCACCCCCAGGGACACCTAGGGGACAGCCAGGGCACCCCCAGGGACACTGAGGGGAAAGCCAGGGCACCCCCAGGGACACCGAGGGGAAGGCAGGACACCCCCAGGGACACCTAGGGGGGAGCCAGGGCACCCCCAGGGACATTTAGGGGACAGCCAGGGCACTCCAGGGACATTCAGGGCACCCCCAGGGACACCTAGGGGACAGGCCGAGCACCCCCAGGGACACCTAGGGGACAGGCAGGGCAACCCCAGGGACACTGACGGGACAGCCAGGGCACCCCCAGAGACCCATAGGGGACATCCAGGGCACCCCAGGGACACCCAGGGCACCCCCAGGGACACCAAGGGGACAGCCAGGGCACCCCAGGGACACCCAGGGCACCCCAAGGGACACCTAGGGGACAGGCAGGGCACCCCCAGGGACACCAGGGCACCCCGAACGACACCTAGGGGACAGGCAGGCACAGCCAGGGACACCTAGGGGATAGCCAGGGCACCCTAAAGACAGCCAGGTCACCCCCAGGGACACCTAGGGGACAGGCAGGGCACCCCCAGGGACACCGAGGGAAAGCCAGGGCACTTCCAGGGACATTTAGGGGACAGCCAGGGCACGCCAGGGACACCCAGGGCACCCCCAGGGACACCTAGGGGACAGCCAGGGCACCCCAGGGACACCTAGGGGACAGCCAGGGCACCCCCAGGGACACCTAGGGGACAGCCAGGGCACTCCAGAGACAGCCAGGGCACCCCAAGGGACACCTAGGGGACAGGCAGGGCACCCCCAGGGACACCCAGGGCACCCCGAACGACACCTAGGGGACAGGCAGGGCACACCCAGGGACACCTAGGGGACAGCCAGGGCACCCTAAAGACAGCCAGGTCACCCCCAGGGACACCTAGCGGACAGGCAGGGCACCCCAGGGACACCTAGGGGACAGCCAGGGCACTCCAGAGACAGCCAGGGCACCCCCAGGGACACCTAGGGGACAGCCAGGGCACCCGAGGGACAGCCAGAGCACCCCCAGGGACACCAAGGGCACAGCCAGGGCACCCTAGGGACAGCCAGGCAACGCCAGGGACACCTAGGGGACAGCCAGGGCATCCCCAGGGACACCCAGGGCACCCCCAGAGACGCCTAGGGGACAGCCAGGGCACTCCCAGGGACACTCTGGGCACCCCCAGGGACACCTTGAAGACAGCCAGGGCACCTCAGGGACATCCAGGGCACCCCCAGGGACACCTAGGGGACAGCCAGGGCACCCTAGGGACCGCCAGGGAACCCCCAGGGACACCCAGGGCACCCCCAGGGACACGAAGGGGACAGCCAGGGCACCCCAGGGACACGCAGGGCACCCCCAGGGACACCAAGGGCACAGACAGGGCACCCTAGGGACACCAAGGGGACAGCCAGGGCACCCCCAGGGACACCAAGGGCACAGACAGGGCACCCTAGGGACACCAAGGGGACAGCCAGGGCACCCCCAGGGACACCAAGGGGACATCTAGAGCACCCCAGGGACACCCAGGGCAACCCCAGGGACACCTAGAGGACAGACAGAGCACCCCAGGCACACCAACGGCACCCCCAGGGACACCTAGGGGACAGCCAGGGCACCCCGAGGGACACCAGGGCACCACCAGGGACACCTAGGGGACAGCCAGGGCACCCCAGGGACAGCGAGGGCACCCCCAAAGACACCTAGGCGACCTCCAGGGACACGTAGGGGACAGCCAGGGCACCCCAGGGACAGCCAGGGCACCCCCAGGGACACCTAGGGGACAGCCAGGGCATCCCAGGGACAGCCAGGGCACCCCCAGGGACGCCTAGGGGACAGCCAGGGCCCCCCCAGGGACACCTAGGGGACAGCCAGGGCACCCCCAGGGACGCCTAGGGGACAGCCAGGGCACCCCCAGGGACGCCTAGGGGACAGCCAGGGCCCCCCCAGGGACACCTAGAGGACAGCCAGGGCACCCCCAGGGACACCTAGGGCACAGCCAGGGCACCCTAGGGACAGCCAGGGCACCCCGATGGACACCTAAGTGACAGCCAGGGCACCCCAAGGACATCGAGGGACAGCCAGGAACCCCCTGGGACAGCCAGCTCACCCCCACGGCCGCCTCCACCTCCAGGAGCGAACAAAGCCCTCCTCTGGTTCTTTGATGCCTCAAATGGGCCGCCCAAACCTCCCGAATACCCCCCAAAGCACCGAAAGCAGCCCCCAGGACGCCCCCCGGAGCCCCCACTACCCAAAAACCCCCTCCACGAAAACTCAGGACCCCCAGGATCCCCCCAAATCCGCGCCCCCCTCACCCTGAGGTCCCGTTTGAGCCGCTCCACGTTGCGGACAGGCACCAGCTCATCAAGCCCCAATCACCAACACCTGCGGGACTGGGATGGACTGAGAGCACTGGGAGGGTGACCAGAGAAACCTGGGATGGACGAAGAGTGGACTGGGATGAACTGGGATGAACTGGCAGGCGTGTGGGGGTCCATGGTGGCCACTCGGTGCCTTACTGGTCTATACTGGGATGGGTCGGATGGCCCCAGGGGAGGGGGTGAGGCCACAATGGTCCAGACTGGGAGGGGAGTCACCATGGCGCCGGAGGCGGAGTCGAGGATAGGAGCGAGGCAGCGACACCTAGGGGACAGCCAGGGCAACCCAGGGACACCCTGGGCACCCCCAGGGACACCTAATGCACCCCCAGGGACACCTAGGGGACAGCCAGGGCCCCCCCAGGGACACCCAGGGCACCCCCAGGGACACCTAGGGGACAGCCAGGGAACCACAGGGACACCCTGTGCACCCCCAGGGACACCCAGGGCACACCCAGGGACACCTAGGGGACAGCCAGGGCCCCCCCAGGGACACCTAGGGGACAGCCAGGGAACCCCAGGGACACCCTGGGCACCCCCAGGGACACCTAATGCACCCCCAGGGACACCTAGGGGACAGCCAGGGCCCCCCCAGGGACACCCAGGGCACCCCCAGGGACACCTAGGGGACAGCCAGGGAACCACAGGGACACCCTGTGCACCCCCAGGGACACCCAAAGCACACCCAGGGACACCCAGGGGACAGCCACGGCCCCCCCAGGGAAACCTAGGGGACAGCCAGGGCCCCCCCAAGGACACCCAGGGCACCCCCAGGGAAACCTAGGGGACAGCCAGGGCCCCCCCAGGGACACCCAGGGCACCCCCAGGGACACCAAGGGGACAGCCAGGGCCCCCCCAGGGACACCTAGGGGACAGCCAGGGCCCCCCCAGGGACACCTAGGGGACAGCCAGGGAACCCCCAGGGACACCCAGGGCACCCCAAGGGACACCTAGGTGACAGCCAGGGCACCCCCAGGGACACCTAGGGCACAGCCAGGGCACGCCAGGGACAGCCAGGGCACCTCCAGGGACACGAAGGGGACATCCAGAGCACCCCAGGGACAGCGAGGGCACCCCCAGGGACACCGAAGGAACACCCTGGGCACCCCCAGTGACACCAAGGGGACCCCCAGGGACACCTAGGGGACAGGCAGGGCATTCCCAGGGACACTGACGGGACAGCCAGGGCACTCCCAGGGACACTCTGGGCACCCACAGGGACACCTAGGGGACCTCCAGGGCACCCCCAGGGACACCCAGGGCACCCCCAGGGCCACCTAGGGGACAGCCAGGGCACCCCAGGGACAGCCAGGGCCCCCCCAGGGACACCTAGGGGACAGCCAGGGCACCCCAGGCACACCCAGGGCTCCCCCAGGGACACCTAGGGGACAGCCAGGGCACCCCAGGCACACCCAGGGCTCCCCCAGGGACACCTAGGGGACAGCCAGGCCACCCACAGGGACACCGAGGTCACCCCCAGGGACACCTAGGGCACCCCCAGAGACACCGAAGGCACAGCCAGGGCACCCTAGGGACAGCCAGGGCACCGCCAGGGACACCTAGGAGACAGCCAGGGCACCCCCAGGGACACCTAGAACACAGCCAGAGCAACCCCAGGGACACCTAGGGGACAGCCAGGGCACCCCCAGGGACACCTAGGGGACAGCCAGGGCACTCCAGAGACAGCCAGGGCACCCCCAGGGACACCAAGGGCACAGCCAGGGCACCCTAGGGACAGCCAGGGCAACGCCAGGGACACCTAGGGGACAGCCAGGGCATCCCCAAGGACACCCAGGGCACCCCCAGGGACACCTAGAGGACAGCCAGGGCACCCCCAGAGACACCTAGGGGACAGCCAGGGCCCCCCCAGGGACAACTAGGGGACAGCCAGGGCACTCCAGGGACGCCAAGGGCACCCCCAGGGACACCTAGGGGACAGCCAGGGCACCCTAAAGACAGCCAGGGCACCCCCAGGAACACCTAGGGGACAGGCAGGGCACCCCCAGGGACACCTAGGGGACAGCCAGGGCACCCCCAGGGACATTTAGGGGACAGCCAGGGCACTCCAGGGACACCCAGGGCACCCCCAGGGACACCTAGGGGACAGGCCGAGCACCCCCAGGGACACCTAGGGGACAGGCAGGGCACCCCCAGGGACACTGACGGGACAGCCAGGGCACCCCCAGAGACCCCTAGGGGACAGGCCGAGCACCCCCAGGGACACCTAGGGGACAGCCAGGGCACTCCCAGGGACACTCTGGGCACCCACAGGGACACCTTGAAGACAGCCAGGGCACCTCAGGGACATCCAGGGCACCCCCAGGGACACCTAGGGGACAGCCAGGGCACCATAGAAACCGCCAGGGCACCCCCAGGGACACCCAGGGCACCCCCAGGGACACGAAGGGGACTACCAGGGCACCCCCAGGGACACCTAGGGGACAGCCAGGGCACCCCAGGGACACGCAGGGCACCCCCAGGGACACCTAGAGGACAGCCAGGGCACCCCCAGTGACGCCTAGGGGACAGCGAGGGCACACCCAGGGACACCTAGGAGACACCCAGGGCACCCCGAGGGACACCAGGGCACCCCCAGGGACACCTAGGGGACAGCCAGGGCACCCGAGGGACAGCCAGAGCACCCCCAGGGACACCGAGGGAAAGCCAGGGCACCCCCAGGGAGGCCTAGGGGAAGGCAGGACACCCTCAGTGACACCTAGGGGACAGCCAGGGCACCCCCAGGGACATTTAGGGGACAGCCAGGGCACTCCAGGGACACCCAGGGCACCCCCAGGGACACCTAGGGGACAGGCAGGGAACCCCCAGGGACACCTAGGGAACAGGCAGGGCACCCCCAGGGACACTGACGGGACAGCCAGGGCACCCCCAGAGACCCCTAGGGGACAGCCAGGGCACCCCAGGGAAACCCAGGGCACCTCCAGGGACACCAAGGGGACAGCCAGGGCACCCCAGGGACACCCAGGGCACCCCCAGGGACACCTAGGGGACAGGCAGGGCACCCCCAGGGACACCCAGGGCACCCCGAACGACACCTAGGGGACAGGCAGGGCACACCCAGGGACACCTAGGGGACAGCCAGGGCACTCCAGAGACAGCCAGGGCACCCCCAGGGACACCTAGGGGACAGCCAGGGCACCCGAGGGACAGCCAGAGCACCCCCAGGGACACCAAGGGCACAGCCAGGGCACCCTAGGGACAGCCAGGGCAACGCCAGGGACACCTAGGGGACAGCCAGGGCAACCCAGGGACACCCTGGGCACCCCCAGGGACACCTAATGCACCCCCAGGGACACCTAGGGGACAGCCAGGGCCCCCCCAGGGACACCCAGGGCACCCCCAGGGACACCTAGGGGACAGCCAGAGAACCACAGGGACAGCCTGTGCACCCCCAGGGACACCCAGGGCACACCCAGGGACACCTAGGGGACAGCCAGGGCCCCCCCAGGGACACCTAGGGGACAGCCAGGGAACCCCAGGGACACCCTGGGCACCCCCAGGGACACCTAATGCACCCCCAGGGACACCTAGGGGACAGCCAGGGCCCCCCCAGGGACACCCAGGGCACCCCCAGGGACACCTAGGGGACAGCCAGGGAACCACAGGGACACCCTGTGCACCCCCAGGGACACCCAGGGCACACCCAGGGACACCCAGGGGACAGTCACGGCCCCCCCAGGGACACCTAGGGGACGGCCAGGGCCCCCCCAAGGACACCCAGGGCACCCCCAGGGAAACCTAGGGGACAGCCAGGGCCCCCCCAGGGACACCCAGGGCACCCCCAGGGACCCCAAGGGGACAGCCAGGGCCCCCCCAGGGACACCTAGGGGACAGCCAGGGCCCCCCCAGGGACACCTAGGGGACAGCCAGGGCACCCCCAGGGACACCTAGGGGACAGCCAGGGCCCCCCCAGGGACACCTAGGGGACAGCCAGGGAACCCCCAGGGACACCCAGGGCACCCCCAGAGACACCTAGGGGACAGCCAGGGAACCACAGGGACACCCTGTGCACCCCCAGGGACACCCTGTGCACACCCAGGGACAATTAGGGGACAGCCACGGCCCCCCCAGGGACACCTAGGGGACAGCCAGGGCCCCCCCAAGGACACCCAGGGCACCCCCAGGGAAACCTAGGGGACAGCCAGGGATCCCCCAGGGACACCCAGGGCACCCCCAGGGACACCTAGGGGACAGCCAGGGAACCACAGGGACACCCTGTGCACCCCCAGGGACACCCAGGTCACACCCAGGGACACCTAGGGGACAGCCACGGCCCCCCCAGGGACACCTAGGGGACAGCCAGGGCCCCCCCAAGGACACCCAGGGCACCCCCAGGGAAACCTAGGGGACAGCGTGGGCCCCCCCAGGGACACCCAGGTCACCCCCAGGGACACCTAGGGGACAGCCAGGGCCCCCCCAGGGACACCTAGAAGACAGCTAGGGCACCCCCAGGGACACCTAGGGGACAGCCAGGGCCCCCCCAGGGACACCTAGGGGACAGCCAGGGAGCCCCAGGGACACCCTGTGCACGCCCAGGGACACCCAGGGCACACCCAGGGACACCTAGGGGACAGCCAGGGCACCCCCAGGGACACCTACGGGACAGCCAGGGCACCCCAGGGACACTGACGGGACAGCCAGGGCACCCCCAGGGACACCAAGGGGACCACCAGGGACACCTAGGGGACAGCCAGAGCACCCTAGGGACACCTAAGGGACACCCTGGGCACCCCCAGGGACACCAAGGGGACCACCAGGGACACCTAGGGGACAGCCAGGGCACCCCAGGGACAGCGAGGGCACCCCCAGGGACACCTAGGGGACAGCCAGGGCCCCCCCAGGGACACCTAGGGGACAGCCAGGGCACTCCAGGGACAGCCAGGGCACCCCCAGGGCCACCTAGGGGACAGCCAGGGCACCCCCAGGGACAGCCAGGGCCCCCCCAGGGACATCCAGGGCACCCCCAGGGACACCTAGGGGACAGCCAGGGCAGCCCAGGGACACCCAGGGCACCCCCATGGACACCTAGGGGACAGCCAGGGCACCCCCAGGGACACCAAGGGGACCCCCAGGGACACCTAGGGGACAGCCAGGGCACCTACAGGGGCACCTAGGGGACAGCCAGGGGACCCCAGGGACACCCAGGGCTCCCCCAGGGACACCTAGGGGACAGCCAGGGCATCCCGAGGGACAGGGAGGGCACCCACAGGGACACCTAGGAGACAGCCAGGGCACGCCAGGGACACCCAGGGCACCCCAGGGACACCTAGAGGACAGCCAGGGCAGCCCAGGGACACCTACGGGACAGCCAGGGCACCCCAGGGCAGCCCAGGGACACCCAGGGTACCCCAGGGACACGTAGGGGACCTCCCGGGCACCCCGAGGGACACCAGGGCACCCCAGGGACACCCAGGGCCCCCCTAGGGACACCTACGGGACAGCCAGGGAACGCCAGGGACACCCAGGGCACCCCAGGGACACCTAAGGGACAGCAGGGCACCCCCAGGGACACCTAGGGGACAGGCAGGGCACCCCCAGGGACACTGACGGGACAGCCAGGGCACCCCCAGAGACACCTAGGGGACAGCCAGGGCCCCCCCAGGGAAACCTAGGGGACAGCCAGGGAACCCCAGGGACACCCTGTGCACGCCCAGGGACACCCAGGGCACACCCAGGGACACCTAGGGGACAGCCAGGGCACCCCCAGGGACACCAAGGGCACAGCCAGGGCACCCTAGAGACAGCCAGGGCACCCCCAGGGACACTGACGAAACAGCCAGGGCACCCCAGGGACACCTAGGGCACAGCCCGGGCACCCAAGGGACACCTAAGGGACACCCTGGGCACCCCCAGGGACACCAAGGGGACCACCAGGGACACCTAGGGGACAGCCAGGGCACCCCAGGGACAGCGAGGGCACCCCCAGGGACACCTAGGGTACCTCCAGGGTACCCCAGGGACACCCTGGGCACCCCCAGGGACACCTAGGGGACAGCCAGGGCCCCCCCAGGGACAACTAGGGGACAGCCAGGGCACCCCAGGGACACCCAGGGCACCCCCAGGGACACCAAGGGGACAGACAGGGCACCCCAGGGACACCCTAAGCACCCCCAGGGACACCTAGGGGACAAGCAGGGCATCCCCAGGGACACCCAGGGCACCCCGAACGACACCTAGGGGACAGGCAGGGCACACCCAGGGACACCTAGGGGACAGCCAGGGCACCCTAAAGACAGCCAGGTCACCCCCAGGGACACCTAGGGGACAGGCAGGGCACCCCCAGGGACACCGAGGGGAAATCCAGGGCACTCCCAGGGACATTTAGGGAACAGCCAGGGAACTCCAGGGACACCCAGGGCACCTCCAGGGACACCTAGGGGACAGCCAGGGCACCCCCAGGGACACCTAGGGGACAGCCAGGGCATCCCCAGGGACTCCCAGGTCACCCCCAGGGACACCTAGGGGACAGCCAGGGCACCCCAGGCACACCCAGGGCACCCCCAGGGACACCTAGGGGACAGCCACGGCACACTAGGGACAGCCAGGGCACCCCCAGGGACACCGAGGGGACAGCCACGGCACCCCCAGAGACACCGAGGGCACAGCCAGGGCACCCTGGGGACAGCCAGGGCACACCCAGGGACACCTAGGGGACAGGCAGGTCACCCCAAGGGACACCTAGGGGACAGCCAGGGCACCCTAGGGACAGCCAGGGCACACCCAGGGACACCTAGGGGACAGCCAGGGAACCCCCAGGGACACCTAGGGGACAGGCAGGGCACCCCCAAGGCACCCCAGGGACACCCAGGGCTCTCCCAGGGACACCAAGAGGACAGCCAGGGCACCCCAGGGACACCTAGGGGACAGCCAGGGCACGCCAGGGACACCCAGGGCACCCCCTGGGACAACAAGTGGACAGACAGGGCACCTCCAGGGACACCGAGGGGAAAGCCAGGGCACCCCCAGGGACACCTAGGGGAAGGCAGGACACCCCAAGGGACACCTAGGGGACAGCCAGGGCACCCCCAGGGACATTTAGGGGACAGCTAGGTCACTCCAGGGACACCCAGGGCACCCCCAGGGACATTTAGGTGACAGCAGGGGCACTCCAGGGACACCCAGGGAACCCCCAGGGACACCTAGAGGACAGGCAGGGAACCCCCAGGGACACCTAGGGGATGGCCAGGGCTCCCCCAGGGACATCTAGAGGACAGGCAGGGAACCCCCAGGGCACCCCAGGGACACCCAGGGCCCCCCAGGGACACCAAGGGGACAGCCAGAGCACCGCAAGGACAGCCAGGGCACCCAGAGGGACACCTAGGGGACAGCCAGGGCACCCCAGGGACACCTAGGGGACAGCCAGGGCACCCCCAGGGACACCTAGGGGACAGCCAGGGCACCCCAGGGACACCCAGGGCACCCCAAGGGACACCTAGGGGACAGCAAGGGCCCCCCCAGGGTCACCCAGGGCACCCCCAGGGACACGTAGGGGACAGCCAGGGCACCCCAGGGACACCCTGGGCGCCCTCAGGGACACCTAGGCGAGAGCCAGGGCACCTCAGGGACACCCAGGGCACCCCCAGGGACACCTAGGGGACAGGCAGGTCACCCCCAGAGACCCCTAGGGGACAGACAGGGCACCCTAGGGACAGCCATGGCACCCCCAGGGACACCGAGGGGACAGGCAGGGAATCCTAGGGACAGCCAGGGCACCCCCACAGACACCGAGGCCACAGCCAGGGCACCCTGGGGATAGGCAGGGCACCCCCAGGGACACCTAGGGGACAGCCAGGGCCCCCCCAAGGACACCTAGGGGAAAGGCAGGGCACCCCCAGGGACACCGAGGGGACAGCCACGGCACCCCCAGAGACACGTAGAGGACAGCCATGGCACCCCAGGGACAGCCAGGGCACCCCCAGGGACACCTAGGGGACAGCCAGGGCACCCCCAGGCACACCAAGGGGACAGCCAGAGCACCCCAGGGACAGCCAGGGCACCCCCAAGGACACCCAGGGCACCCCCAGGGACACCTACGGGACAGCAAGGGCACCCCCAGGGACACCCTGGGCACCCCCAGGGACACGTAGGGGACAGCCAGGGCACCCCAGGGACACCCTGGGCACCCCCAGGGACACCGAGGGAACAGCCAGGGCACCCCAGGGACACCTAGGGGACAGCCAGGGCATCCCCAGGGACACCCAAGGCACACCCAGGGACACCTAGGGGACAGCCTGCGCACCCCCAGGGACACCCAGGGCACCCCTCAGGGACACCTAGGGGACAGCCAGGGCACCCCAGGGACACGTAGGGGACAGCCAGGGCACCCCCAAGGACACCTAGGGGACAGACAGGGCACCCTAGGGACAGCCATGGCACCCCCAGGGACACCGAGGAGACAGGCAGGGAACCCTAGGGACAGCCAGGGCACCCCCAGAGACACCGAGGCCACAGCCAGGGCACCCTGGGGACAGGCAGGGCACCCCCAGGGACACCTAGGGGACAGGCATGGCACCCCCAGGGACACGTAGGGGACAGGCAGGGCACCCCAAAGGACACCTAGGGGACAGCCAGCGCCCCCCCAAGGACACCTAGGGGAAAGGCAGGGCACCCCCAGGGACACCGAGGGGACAGCCACGGCACCCCCAGGGACACGTAGAGGACAGCCATGGCACCCCAGGGACAGCCAGGGCACCCCCTGGGACAGCTAGGGGACAGCCAGGGCACCCCCAGGCACACCAAGGGGACAGCCAGAGCACCCCAGGGACAGCCAGGGCACCCCCAAGGACACCCAGGGCACCCCCAGGGACACCTACGGGACAGCAAGGGCACCCCCAGGGACACCCTGGGCACCCCCAGGGACACGTAGGGGACAGCCAGGGCACCCCAGGGACACCCTGGGCACCCCCAGGGACACCGAGGGAACAGCCAGGACACCCCAGGGACACCTAGGGGACAGCCAGGGCATCCCCAGGGACACCCAAGGCACACCCAGGGACACCTAGGGGACAGCCTGCGCACCCCCAGGGACACCCAGGGCACCCCTCAGGGACACCTAGGGGACAGCCAGGGCACCCCAGGGACACGTAGGGGACAGCCAGGGCACCCCCAAGGACACCTAGGGGACACGCAGGGTACCCCCAGGGACAACGAGGGGAGAGCCATGGCACCCCCAGGGACACCTGGGGGACAGCCAGGGCACCCTAGGGACAGCCAGGGCACCCCCAGGGACACCAAGGGCACAGCCAGGGCACCCTAGGGACAGCCAGGGCACCCCCAGGGACACCATGGGCACAGACACGGCACCCTAGGGACACCAAGGGGACAGCCAGGGCACCCCCAGGGACACCAAGGGCACAGACAGGGCACCCTAGGGACACCAAGGGGACAGCCAGGGCACCCCCAGGGACACCAAGGGGACATCCAGAGCACCCCAGGGACACCCAGGGCAACCCCAGGGACACCTAGAGGACAGACAGAGCACCCCAGGCACACCAACGGCACCCCCAGGGAGACCTAGGGGACAGCCAGGGCACCCCGAGGGACACCAGGGCACCACCAGGGACACCTAGGGGACAGCCAGGGCACCCCAGGGACAGCGAGGGTACCCCCAGGGACACCTAGGCGACCTCCAGGGACATCTAGGGGACAGCCAGGGCACCCCAGGGACAGCCAGGGCACCCCCAGGGACACCTAGGGGACAGCCAGGGCACCCCAGGGACAGCCAGGGCACCCCCAGGGACGTCTAGGGGACAGCCAGGGCCCCCCCAGGGACACCTAGGGGACAGCCAGGGCACCCCCAGGGACGCCTAGGGGACAGCCAGGGCACCCCCAGGGACGCCTAGGGGACAGACAGGGCACCCCCAGGGACGCCTAGGGGACAGCCAGGGCACCCCCAGGGACGCCTAGGGGACAGCCAGGGTACCGCCAGAGACCCCTAGGGGCCAGCCAGGGCCCCCCCAGGGACACTTAGGGGCCAGCCAGGGCACCCCCAGGGACACCTAGGAGACTGCCAGGGCACGCCAGGGACACCCAGGACACCCTCAGGGGCCCCTAGGGGAGAGCCAGGGTACCCCCTGGGACACTGAGGGGACAGCCATGGCACCCCAGGGACACCCAGGGCACCCCCAGGGACACCTAGGGGAGAGGCAGGGCACCCCCAGGGACACCTAGGGGACAGTCAGGGCACCCCCAGGGACACCTAGGGGACAGCCAGGGCACCCCCAGGGTCACCTAGGGGACAGCCAGGGCACTCCAGGGACAGCCAGGGCACCCCCAGGGACACCTAGGGGACAGCCAGGGCACTCCGAGGGACACCAGCGCACCCCAAGGGACACCTATGTGACAGCCAGGGCACGCCAGGGACAGCCAGGGCACCACCAGGGACACCAAGGGCACAGCCAGGGCACCCTAGGGACACCCAGCGCACCCCCAGGGACACCTAGGGGACAGCCAGGGCATCCCCAGGGACACCCAGGGCACCCCCAGGGACACCAAGGGGACAGCAAGGGCACCCCCAGGGACACCTAAGGGACACCCTGGGCACCCACAGGGACACCAAGGGGACGCCCAGGGACACCTAGGGAACAGCCAGGGCACCCCAGGGACAGCGAGGGCACACCCAGGGACACCTAGGGGACAGCCAGGGACATCTAGTGGACAGGCAGGGCACCCCCAGGGACACCGAGGGGAAAGCCAGGGCACCCCCAGGGACGCCTAGGGGAAGGCAGGACACCCTCAGTGACACCTAGGGGACAGCCAGGGCACCCCCAGGGACATTTAGGGGACAGCCAGGGCACTCCAGGGACACCCAGGGCACCCCCAGGGACACCTCGGGGACAGGCAGGGAACCCCCAGGGACACCTAGGGGACAGGCAGGGCACCCCCAGGGACACTGACGGGACAGCCAGGGCACCCCCAGAGACCCCTAGGAGACAGCCAGGGCACCCCAGGGACACCCAGGGCACCCCCAGGGACACCAAGGGGACAGCCAGGGCACCCCAGGGACACCCAGGGCACCCCCAGGGACACCTAGGGGACAGACAGGGCACCCCCAGGGACACCCAGGGCACCCCGAACGACACCTAGGGGACAGGCAGGGCACACCCAGGGACACCTAGGGGACAGGCAGGGAACCCCCAGGGACACCGAGGGGAAAGCCAGGGCACTCCCAGGGACATTTAGGGGGACAGCCAGGGCACCCCAGGCACACCCAGGGCACCCCCAGGGACACCTAGGGGACGGCCACGGCACACTAGGGAGAGCCAGGGCACCCCCAGGGACACCGAGGGGACAGCCACGGCACCCCCAGAGACACAGAGGGCACAGCCAGGGAGCCCTGGGGACAGCCAGGGCACCCCCAGGGACACCTAGGGGACAGGCAGGTCACCCCCAGGGACACCTAGGGGACAGGCAGCGCACCCTAGGACAGCCAGGGCACACCCAGGGACACTTAAGGGACAGGCATGGCACCCCAGGGACACCTAGGGGAAAGGCAGGGCACCCCCAAGGCACCCCAGGGACACCCAGGGCTCTCCCAGGGACACCAAGGGGACAGCCATGGCACCCCAGGGACACCAAGGGGACAGCCAGGGCAGCCCTAGGGACACCTAGGGGACAGCCAGGGCACGCCAGGGACACCCAGGGCACCCCCAGGGACACCAAGGGGACAGACAGGGCACCCCCAGGGACACCGAGGGGAAAGCCAGGGCACCCCCAGGGACACCTAGGGGAAGGCAGGACACCCCAAGGGACACCTAGGGGACAGCCAGGGCACCCCCAGGGACATTTAGGGGACAGCTAGGGCACTCCAGGGACACCCAGGGCACCCCCAGGACATTTAGGTGACAGCCAGGGCACTCCAGGGACACCCAGGGAACCCCCAGGGACACCTAGAGGACAGGCAGGGAACCCCCAGGGACACCTAGGGGACAGCCAGGGCACACCCAGGGACACCGAAGGAACACCCTGGGCACCCCCAGGGACACCAAGGGGACCCCCAGGGACACCTAGGGGACAGGCAGGGCATTCCCAGGGACACTGACGGGACAGCCAGGGCACCCCCAGAGACCCCTAGGGGACAGCCAGGGCACTCCCAGGGACACTCTGGGCACCACAGGGACACCTAGGGGACAGCCAGGGCACACCAGGGACACCCAGGGCACCCGCAGGGAGACCTAGGGGACCTCCAGGGCACCCCCAGGGACACCCAGGGCACCCCCAGGGCCACCTAGGGGACAGCCAGGGCACCCCAGGGACAGCCAGGGCCCCCCAAGTAACACCTAGGGGACAGCCAGGACACACCCAGGGACACCCAGGGCACCCCCAGGGACACCAAGGGGACAGGCAGGGAACCCCCAGGGACACCTAGGGGATGGCCAGGGCCCCCCCAGGGACACCTAGGGGACAGGCAGGGAACCCCCAGGGCACCCCAGGGACACCCAGGGCTCCCCCAGGGACACCAAGGGGACAGCCAGAGCACCGCAAGGACAGCCAGGGCACCCACAGGGACACCTAGGGGACAGCAAGGGCACCCCAGGGACACCTAGGGGACAGCAAGGGCACCCCCAGGGTCACCCAGGGCACCCCCAGGGACACCTAGGGGACAGCAAGGGCACCCCCAGGGTCACCCAGGGCACCCCCAGGGACACGTAGGGGACAGCCAGGGCACCCCAGGGACACCCTGGGCGTCCTCAGGGAAACCTAGGGGACAGCCAGGGCACCCCCAGGGACACCCAGGGCACCCCCAGGGACACCTAGGGGACAGGCAGGGCACCCCCAGAGACCCCAAGGGGACAGACAGGGCACCCTAGGGACAGCCATGGCACCCCCAGGGACACCGAGGGGACAGGCACGGAATCCTAGGGACAGCCAGGGCACCCCCAGGGACACCAAGGGCACAGCCAGGGCACCCTGGGGACAGGCAGGGCACTCCCAGGGACACCTAGGGGACAGGAATGGCACCACCCAGGGACACGTAGGGGACAGGCAGGGCACCCCCAGGGACACCTAAGGGACAGCCAGGACCCCCCAAGGACACCAAAGGGAAAGGCAGGGCACCCCCAGGGACACCGAGGGGACAGCCACGGCACCCCTAGGGACACGTAGAGGACAGCCATGGCACCCCAGGGACAGCCAGGGCACCCCCAGGGACACCAAGGGGACAGCCAGAGCACCCCAGGGACACCCAGGGCACCCCCAGGGACACCTAGGGGACAGCCAGGGCACCCCCAGGGACACCTAGGGGACAGCCAGGGCATCCCCAGGGACACCCAGGTCACCCCCAGGGACACCTAGGGGACAGCCACGGCACACTAGGGACAGCCAGGGCACCCCCAGGGACACCGAGGGCACAGCCAGGGCACCCTGGGGACAGCCAGGGCACCCCCAGGGACACCTAGGGGACAGGCAGGTCACCCCCAGGGACACCTAGGGGACAGCCAGGGCACCCTAGGGACAGCCAGGGCACACCCAGGGACACCTAGGGGATAGGCCAGGCACCCCCAGGGACACCTAGGGGACAGGCAGGGCACCCCCAGGGACAGCGAGGGCACCCCCAGGGACACCCAGGGCACCCCCATGGAAACCTAGGGGACAGCCAGGGCACCCCCAGGGACACCTAGGGGAGAGGCAGAGCACCCCCAGGGACACCTAGGGGACAGCCAGGGCACCCCCAGGGACACCTAGGGGACAGCCAGGGCACTCCAGGGACAGCCAGGGCACCCCCAGGGACACCTAGGGGACAGCCAGGGCACCCCGAGGGACACCAGCGCACCCCAAGGGACACCTAGGTGACAGCCAGGGCACCCTAGGGACAGCCAGGGCACCCCCAGGGACCCCTAGGGCACAGCCAGGGCACGCCAGGGACAGCCAGGGCACCCCCAGGGACACCAAGGGGACATCCAGAGCACCCCAGGGACAGCCAGGTCACTCCCAGGGACACTCTGGGCACCCACAGGGACACCTAGGGGACAGCCAGGGCACACCAGGGACACCCAGGGCACCCCCAGGGACACCTAGGGGACCTCCAGGGCACCCCCAGGGACACCCAGGGCACCCCAAGGGCCACCTAGGGGACAGCCAGGGCACCCCAGGGACAGCCAGGGCCCCCCCAGTAACACCTAGGGGACAGCCAGGGCACACCCAGGGACACCCAGGGCACCCCCAGGGACACCAAGGGGACAGGCAGGGAACCCCCAGGGACACCTAGGGGATGGCCAGGGCCCCCCCAGGGACACCTAGGGGACAGGCAGGGAACCCCCAGGGCACCCCAGGGACACCCAGGGCTCCCCCAGGGACACCAAGGGGACAGCCAGAGCACCGCAAGGACAGCCAGGGCAACCACAGGGACACCTAGGGGACAGCAAGGGCACCCCAGGGACACGAAGGGGACAGCCAGGGTACCCCCAGGGACACCCAGGGCACCCCCAGGGACACCTAGGGGACAGCAAGGGCACCCCCAGGGTCACCCAGGGCACCCCCAGGGACACGTAGGGGACAGCCAGGGCACCCCAGGGACACCCTGGGCGCCCTCAGGGAAACCTAGGGGACAGCCAGGGCACCCCCAGGGACACCCAGGGCACCCCCAGGGACACCTAGGGGACAGGCAGGGCACCCCCAGAGACCCCTAGGGGACAGACAGGGCACCCTAGGGACAGCCATGGCACCCCCAGGGACACCGAGGGGACAGGCAGGGAACCCTAGGGACAGCCAGGGCACCCCCAGGGACACCAAGGGCACAGCCAGGGCACCCTGGGGACAGGCAGGGCACTTCCAGGGACACCTAGGGGACAGGCATGGCACCCCCAGGGACACGTAGGGGATAGGCAGGGCACCCCCAGGGACACCTAGGGGACAGCCAGGGCCCCCCCAAGGACACCTAGGGGAAAGGCAGGGCACCCCCAGGGACACCGAGGGGACAGCCACGGCACCCCCAGGGACACGTAGAGGACAGCCATGGCACCCCAGGGACAGCCAGGGCACCCCCAGGGACAGCTAGGGGACAGCCAGGGCACCCCCGGGCACACCAAGGGGACAGCCAGAGCACCCCAGGGACAGCCAGGGCACCCCGAAGGACACCCAGGGCACCCCCAGGGACACCTACGGGACAGCAAGGGCACCACCAGGGACACCCTGGGCACCCCCAGGGACACGTAGGGGACAGCCAGGGCACCCCAGGGACACCCTGGGCACCCCCAGGGACACCGAGGAAACAGCCAGGGCACCCCAGGGACACCTAGGGGACAGCCAGGGCATCCCCAGGGACACCCAAGGCACACCCAGGGACACCTAGGGGACAGCCTGCGCACCCCCAGGGACACCCAGGGCACCCCTCAGGGACACCTAGGGGACAGCCAGGGCACCCCAGGGACACGTAGGGGACAGCCAGGGCACCCCCAAGGACACCTAGGGGACAGACAGGGCACCCTAGGGACAGCCATGGCACCCCCAGGGACACCGAGGGGACAGGCAGGGAACCCTAGGGACAGCCAGGGCACCCCCAGAGACACCGAGGCCACAGCCAGGGCACCCTGGGGACAGGCAGGGCACCCCCAGGGACACCTAGGGGACAGGCATGGCACCCCCAGGGACACGTAGGGGACAGGCAGGGCACCCCCAGGGACACCTAGGGGACAGCCAGCGCCCCCCCAAGGACACCTAGGGGAAAGGCAGGGCACTCCCAGAGACATTTAGGGGACAGCCAGGGCACCCCAGGCACACCCAGGGCACCCCCAGGGACACCTAGGGGACGGCCACGGCACACTAGGGAGAGCCAGGGCACCCCCAGGGACACCGAGGGGACAGCCACGGCACCCCCAGAGACACAGAGGGCACAGCCAGGGAGCCCTGGGGACAGCCAGGGCACCCCCAGGGACACCTAGGGGACAGGCAGGTCACCCCCAGGGACACCTAGGGGACAGCCAGGGCACCCTAGGGACAGCCAGGGCACACCCAGGGACACCTAGGGGACAGGCATGGCACCCCAGGGACACCTAGGGGAAAGGCAGGGCACCCCCAAGGCACCCCAGGGACACCCAGGGCTCTCCCAGGGACACCAAGGGGATAGCCATGGCACCCCAGGGACACCAAGGGGACAGCCAGGGCACCCCTAGGGACACCTAGGGGACAGCCAGGGCACGCCAGGGACACCCAGGGCACCCCCAGGGACACCAAGGGGACAGACAGGGCACCCCCAGGGACACCGAGGGGAAAGCCAGGGCACCCCCAGGGACACCTAGGGGAAGGCAGGACACCCCAAGGGACACCTAGGGGACAGCCAGAGCACCCCCAGGGACATTTAGGGGACAGCTAGGGCACTCCAGGGACACCCAGGGCACCCCCAGGGACATTTAGGTGACAGCCAGGGCACTCCAGGGACACCCAGGGAACCCCCAGGGACACCTAGAGGACAGGCAGGGAACCCCCAGGGACACCTAGGGGACAGCCAGGGCACACCCAGGGACACCCAGGGCACCCCCAGGGACACCAAGGGGACAGGCAGGGAACCCCCAGGGACACCTAGGGGATGGCCAGGGCCCCCCCAGGGACACCTAGGGGACAGGCAGGGAACCCCCAGGGCACCCCAGGGACACCCAGGGCACCCCCAGGGACACCAAGGGGACAGCCAGAGCACCGCAAGGACAGCCAGGGCACCCACAGGGACACCTAGGGGACAGCAAGGGCACCCCAGGGACACCTAGGGGACAGCCAGGGCACCCCCAGGGACACCCAGGGCACCCCCAGGGACACCTAGGGGACAGCAAGGGCACCCCCAGGGTCACCCAGGGCACCCCCAGTGACACGTAGGGGACAGCCAGGGCACCCCAGGGACACCCTGGGCGCCCTCAGGGAAACCTAGGGGACAGCCAGGGCACCCCCAGGGACACCCAGGGCACCCCCAGGGACACCTAGGGGACAGGCAGGGCACCCCCAGAGACTCCTAGGGGACAGACAGGGCACCCTAGGGACAGCCATGGCACCCCCAGGGACACCGAGGGGACAGGCAGGGAACCCTAGGGACAGCCAGGGCACCCCCAGGGACACCGAGGGCACAGCCAGGGCACCCTGGGGACAGGCAGGGCACCCCCAGGGACACCTAGGGGACAGGAATGGCACCACCCAGGGACACGTAGGGGACAGGCAGGGCACCCCCAGGGACACCTAAGGGACAGCCAGGGCCCCCCCAAGGACACCAAAGGGAAAGGCAGGGCACCCCCAGGGACACCGAGGGGACAGCCACGGCATCCCCAGGGACACGTAGAGGACAGCCATGGCACCCCAGGGACAGCCAGGGCACCCCCAGGGACACCAAGGGGACAGCCAGAGCACCCCAGGGACACCCAGGGCACCCCCAGGGACACCTAGGGGACAGCCAGGGCACCCCCAGGGACACCTAGGGGACAGCCAGGGCATCCCCAGGGACACCCAGGTCACCCCCAGGGACACCTAGGGGACAGCCACGGCACACTAGGGACAGCCAGGGCACCCCCAGGGACACCGAGGGGACAGCCACGGCACCCCCAGAGACACCGAGGGCACAGCCAGGGCACCCTGGGGACAGCCAGGGCACCCCCAGGGACACATAGGGGAAAGGCAGGTCACCCCCAGGGACACCTAGGGGACAGCCAGGGCACCCTAGGGACAGCCAGGGCACACCCAGGGACACCTAGGGGACAGGCCTGGCACCTCCAGGGACACCTAGGGGACAGGCAGGGCACCCCCAAGGCACCCCAGGGACACCCAGGGTACCCCCAGGGCCACCTAGGGGATAGCCAGGGCACCCCAGGGACAGCGAGGGCACCCCCAGGGACACCCAGGGCACCCCCATGGAAACCTAGGGGACAGCCAGGGCACCCCCAGGGACACCCAGGGCACCCCCAGGGACACCTAGGGGAGAGCCAGGGCACCCCCAGGGACACCTAGGGGACAGCCAGGGCACCCCCAGGGACACCTAGGAAACAGCCAGGGCACTCCAGGGACAGCCAGGGCACCCCCAGGGACACCTAGGGGACAGCCAGGGCACCCCGAGGGACACCAGCGCACCCCAAGGGACACCTAGGTGACAGCCAGGGCACCCTAGGGACAGCCAGGGCACCCCCAGGGACCCCTAGGGCACAGCCAGGGCACGCCAGGGACAGCCAGGGCACCCCCAGGGACACCAAGGGGACATCCAGAGCACCCCAGGGACAGCCAGGGCACCCCCAGGGACACCGAAGGAACACCCTGGGCACCCCCAGGGACACCAAGGGGACCCCCAGGGACACCTAGGGGACAGGCAGGGCATTCCCAGGGACACTGACGGGACAGCCAGGGCACCCCCAGAGACCCCTAGTGGACAGCCAGGGCACTCCCAGGGACACTCTGGGCACCCACAGGGACACCTAGGGGACAGCCAGGGCACACCAGGGACACCCAGGGCACCCCCAGGGACACCTAGGGGACCTCCAGGGCACCCCCAGGGACACCCAGGGCACCCCCAGGGCCACCTAGGGGACAGCCAGGGCACCCCAGGGACAGCCAGGGCCCCCCCAGTAACACCTAGGGGACAGCCAGGACACACCCAGGGACACCCAGGGCACCCCCAGGGACACCAAGGGGACAGGCAGGGAACCCCCAGGGACACCTAGGGGATGGCCAGGGCCCCCCCAGGGACACCTAGGGGACAGGCAGGGAACCCCCAGGGCACCCCATGGACACCCAGGGCTCCCCCAGGGACACCAAGGGGACAGCCAGAGCACCGCAAGGACAGCCAGGGCACCCACAGGGACACCTAGGGGACAGCAAGGGCACCCCAGGGACACCTAGGGGACAGCCAGGGTACCCCCAGGGACACCCAGGGCACCCCCAGGGACACCTAGGGGACAGCAAGGGCACCCCCAGGGTCACCCAGGGCACCCCAGGGACACCCTGGGCGCCCTCAGGGAAACCTAGGGGACAGCCAGGGCACCCCCGGGACACCCAGGGCACCCCCAGGGACACCTAGGGGACAGGCAGGGCACCCCCAGAGACCCCAAGGGGACAGACAGGGCACCCTAGGGACAGCCATGGCACCCCCAGGGACACCAAGGGCACAGCCAGGGCACCCTGGGGACAGGCAGGGCACTCCCAGGGACACCTAGGGGACAGGAATGGCACCACCCAGGGACACGTAGGGGACAGGCCTGGCACCCCCAGGGACACCTAGGGGACAGGCAGGGCACCCCCAAGGCACCCCAGGGACACCCAGGGCACCCCCAGGGCCACCTAGGGGATAGCCAGGGCACCCCAGGGACAGCGAGGGCACCCCCAGGGACACCCAGGGCACCCCCATGGAAACCTAGGGGACAGCCAGGGCACCCCCAGGGACACCTAGGGGAGAGGCAGGGCACCCCCAGGGACACCTAGGGGACAGCCAGGGCACCCCCAGGGACACCTAGGGGACAGCCAGGGCACTCCAGGGACAGCCAGGGCACCCCCAGGGACACCTAGGGGACAGCCAGGGCACCCCGAGGGACACCATCGCACCCCAAGGGACACCTAGGTGACAGCCAGGGCACCCTAGGGACAGCCAGGGCACCCCCAGGGACCCCTAGGGCACAGCCAGGGCACGCCAGGGACAGCCAGGGCACCCCCAGGGACACCAAGGGGACATCCAGAGCACCCCAGGGACAGCCAGGGCACTCCCAGGGACACTCTGGGCACCCACAGGGACACCTAGGGGACAGCCAGGGCACACCAGGGACACCCAGGGCACCCCCAGGGACACCTAGGGGACCTCCAGGGCACCCCCAGGGACACCCAGGGCACCCCCCAGGGCCACCTAGGGGACAGCCAGGGCACCCCAGGGACAGCCAGGGCCCCCCCAGTAACACCTAGGGGACAGCCAGGACACACCCAGGGACACCCAGGGCACCCCCAGGGACACCAAGGGGACAGGCAGGGAACCCCCAGAGACACCTAGGGGATGGCCAGGGCCCCCCCAGGGACACCCTAGGGGACAGGCAGGGAACCCCCAGGGCACCCCAGGGACACCCAGGGCTCCCCCAGGGACACCAAGGGGACAGCCAGAGCACCGCAAGGACAGCCAGGGCACCCACAGGGACACATAGGGGACAGCAAGGGCACCCCAGGGACACCTAGGGGGACAGCCAGGGTACCCCCAGGGACACCCAGGGCACCCCCAGGGACACCCTAGGGGACAGCAAAGGGCACCCCCAGGGTCACCCAGGGCACCCCCAGGGACACGTAGGGGACAGGCCAGGGCACCCCAGGGACACCCTGGGCGCCCCTCAGGGAAACCTAGGGGACAGCCAGGGCACCCCCAGGGACACCCAGGGCACCACCCCAGGGACACCTAGGGGACAGGCAGGGCACCCCCAGAGACCCCAAGGGGACAGACAGGGCACCCTAGGGACAGCCATGGCACCCCCAGGGACACCGAGGGGACAGGCAGGGAACCCTAGGGACAGCCAGGGCACCCCCCAGGGACACCAAGGGGCACAGCCAGGGCACCCTGGGGACAGGCAGGGCACTCACAGGGACACCTAGGGGACAGGAATGGCACCACCCAGGGACACGTAGGGGACCGGCAGGGGCACCCCCAGGGACACCTAAGGGACAGCCAGGACCCCCCAAGGACACCAAAGGGAAAGGCAGGGCACCCCAGGGACACCGAGGGGACAGCCACGGCACCCCTAGGGGACACGTAGAGGACAGCCATGGCACCCCAGGGGACAGCCAGGGCACCCCCAGGGACACCAAGGGGACAGGCCAGAGCACCCCAGGGGACACCCAGGGCACCCCCAGGGACACCTAGGGGACAGCCAGGGCACCCCCAGGGACACCTAGGGGGACAGCCAGGGCATCCCCAGGGACAGCCAGGTCACCCCCAGGGACACCAAGGGGACAGCCACGGCACACTAGGGACAGCCAGGGGCACCCCCAGGGACACCGAGGAGACTGCCACGGCACCCCCAGAGACACCGAGGGCACAGCCAGGGCACCCTGGGGGACAGCCAGGGCACCCCCAGGGACACCCTAGGGGACAGGGCAGGTCACCCCCAGGGACACCTAGGGGACAGCCAGGGCACCCTAGGGACAGCCAGGGCACACCCAGGGACACCTAGGGGACAGGCCTGGCACCCCCAGGGACACCTAGGGGACAGGCAGGGCACCCCCAAGGCACCCCAGGGACACCCAGGGCACCCCCAGGGCCACCTAGGGGATAGCCAGGGCACCCCAGGGACAGCGAGGGCACCCCCAGGGACACCCAGGGCACCCCCATGGAAACCTAGGGGACAGCCAGGGCACCCCCAGGGACACCTAGGGGAGAGGCAGGGCACCCCCAGGGACACCTAGGGGACAGCCAGGGCACCCCCAGGGACACCTAGGGGACAGCCAGGGCACTCCAGGGACAGCCAGGGCACCCCCAGGGACACCTAGGGGACAGCCAGGGCACCCCGAGGGACACCAGCGCACCCCAAGGGACACCTAGGTGACAGCCAGGGCACCCTAGGGACAGCCAGGGCACCCCCAGGGACCCCTAGGGCACAGCCAGGGCACGCCAGGGACAGCCAGGGCACCCCCAGGGACACCAAGGGGACATCCAGAGCACCCCAGGGACAGCCAGGGCACACCCAGGGACACTCTGGGCACCCACAGGGACACCTAGGGGACAGCCAGGGCACACCAGGGACACCCAGGGCACCCCCAGGGACACCTAGGGGACCTCCAGGACACCCCCAGGGACACCCAGGGCACCCCCAGGGCCACCTAGGGGACAGCCAGGGCACCCCAGGGACAGCCAGGGCCCCCCCCAGTAACACCTAGGGGACAGCCAGGGCACACCCAGGGACACCCAGGGCACCCCCAGGGACACCAAGGGGACAGGCAGGGAACCCCCAGGGACACCTAGGGGATGGCCAGGGCCCCCCCAGGGACACCTAGGGGACAGGCAGGGAACCCCCAGGGCACCCCCGGGACACCCAGGGCTCCCCCAGGGACACCAAGGGGACAGCCAGAGCACCGCAAGGACAGCCAGGGCACCCACAGGGACACCTAGGGGACAGCAAGGGCACCCCAGGGACACCTAGGGGACAGCCAGGGTACCCCCAGGGACACCCAGGGCACCCCCAGGGACACCTAGGGGACAGCAAGGGCACCCCCAGGGTCACCCAGGGCACTCCCAGGGACACGTAGGGGACAGCCAGGGCACCCCAGGGACACCCTGGGCGCCCTCAGGGAAACCTAGGGGACAGCCAGGGCACCCCCAGGGACACCCAGGGCACCCCCAGGGACACCTAGGGGACAGGCAGGGCACCCCCAGAGACTCCTAGGGGGCAGACAGGGCACCCTAGGGACAGCCATGGCACCCCCAGGGACACCGAGGGGACAGGCAGGGAACCCTAGGGACAGCCAGGGCACCCCCAGGGACACCAAGGGCACAGCCAGGGCACCCTGGGGACAGGCAGGGCACCCCCAGGGACACCTAGGGGACAGGAATGGCACCACCCAGGGACACGTAGGGGACAGGCAGGGCACCCCCAGGGACACCTAAGGGACAGCCAGGACCCCCCAAGGACACCAAAGGGAAAGGCAGGGCACCCCCAGGGACACCGAGGGGACAGCCACGGCACCCCCAGGGACACGTAGAGGACAGCCATGGCACCCCAGGGACAGCCAGGGCACCCCCAGGGACACCAAGGGGACAGCCAGAGCACCCCAGGGACACCCAGGGCACCCCCAGGGACACCTAGGGGACAGCAAGGGCACCCCAGGGACACCTAGGGGACAGCCAGGGTACCCCCAGGGACACCCAGGGCACCCCCAGGGACACCTAGGGGACAGCAAGGGCACCCCCAGGGTCACCCAGGGCACCCCCAGGGACACGTAGGGGACAGCCAGGGCACCCCAGGGACACCCTGGGCGCCCTCAGGGAAACCTAGGGGACAGCCAGGGCACCCCCAGGGACACCCAGGGCACCCCCAGGGACACCTAGGGGACAGGCAGGGCACCCCCAGAGACCCCAAGGGGACAGACAGGGCACCCTAGGGACAGCCATGGCACCCCCAGGGACACCGAGGGGACAGGCAGGGAACCCTAGGGACAGCCAGGGCACCCCCAGGGACACCAAGGGCACAGCCAGGGCACCCTGGGGACAGGCAGGGCACTCCCAGGGACACCTAGGGGACAGGAATGGCACCACCCAGGGACACGTAGGGGACAGGCAGGGCACCCCCAGGGACACCTAAGGGACAGCCAGGACCCCCCAAGGACACCAAAGGGAAAGGCAGGGCACCCCCAGGGACACCGAGGGGACAGCCACGGCACCCCTAGGGACACGTAGAGGACAGCCATGGCACCCCAGGGACAGCCAGGGCACCCCCAGGGACACCAAGGGGACAGCCAGAGCACCCCAGGGACACCCAGGGCACCCCCAGGGACACCTAGGGGACAGCCAGGGCACCCCCAGGGACACCTAGGGGACAGCCAGGGCATCCCCAGGGACACCCAGGTCACCCCCAGGGACACCTAGGGGACAGCCACGGCACACTAGGGACAGCCAGGGCACCCCCAGGGACACCGAGGAGACAGCCACGGCACCCCCAGAGAGACCGAGGGCACAGCCAGGGCACCCTGGGGACAGCCAGGGCACCCCCAGGGACACCTAGGGGACAGCCAGGGCACCCTAAGGACAGCCAGGCCACACCCAGGGACACCTAGGGGACAGGCCTGGCACCCCCAGGGACACCTAGGGGACAGGCAGGGCACCCCCAAGGCACCCCAGGGACACCCAGGGCACCCCCAGGGGCACCTAGGGGATAGCCAGGGCACCCCAGGGACAGCGAGGGCACCCCCAGGGACACCCAGGGCACCCCCATGGAAACCTAGGGGACAGCCAGGGCACCCCCAGGGACACCTAGGGGAGAGGCAGGGCACCCCCAGGGACACCTAGGGGACAGCCAGGGCACCCCCAGGGTCACCTAGGGGACAGCCAGGGCACTCCAGGGACAGCCAGGGCACCCCCAGGGACACCTAGGGGACAGCCAGGGCACCCCCAGGGACACCCAGGGCACCCCCAGGGACACCTAGGGGACAGGCAGGGCACCCCCAGAGACCCCAAGGGGACAGACAGGGCACCCTAGGGACAGCCATGGCACCCCCAGGGACACCGAGGGGACAGGCAGGGAACCCTAGGGACAGCCAGGGCACCCCCAGGGACACCAAGGGCACAGCCAGGGCACCCTGGGGACAGGCAGGGCACTCACAGGGACACCTAGGGGACAGGAATGGCACCACCCAGGGACACGTAGGGGACAGGCAGGGCACCCCCAGGGACACCTAAGGGACAGCCAGGACCCCCCAAGGACACCAAAGGGAAAGGCAGGGCACCCCCAGGGACACCGAGGGGACAGCCACGGCACCCCTAGGGACACGTAGAGGACAGCCATGGCACCCCAGGGACAGCCAGGGCACCCCCAGGGACACCAAGGGGACAGCCAGAGCACCCCAGGGACACCCAGGGCACCCCCAGGGACACCTAGGGGACAGCCAGGGCACCCCCAGGGACACCTAGGGGACAGCCAGGGCATCCCCAGGGACACCCAGGTCACCCCCAGGGACACCTAGGGGACAGCCACGGCACACTAGGGACAGCCAGGGCACCCCCAGGGACACCGAGGAGACAGCCACGGCACCCCCAGAGACACCGAGGGCACAGCCAGGGCACCCTGGGGACAGCCAGGGCACCCCCAGGGACACCTAGGGGACAGGCAGGTCACCCCCAGGGACACCTAGGGGACAGCCAGGGCACCCTAGGGACAGCCAGGGCACACCCAGGGACACCTAGGGGACAGGCCTGGCACCCCCAGGGACACCTAGGGGACAGGCAGGGCACCCCCAAGGCACCCCAGGGACACCCAGGGCACCCCCAGGGCCACCTAGGGGATAGCCAGGGCACCCCAGGGACAGCGAGGGCACCCCCAGGGACACCCAGGGCACCCCCATGGAAACCTAGGGGACAGCCAGGGCACCCCCAGGGACACCTAGGGGAGAGGCAGGGCACCCCCAGGGACACCTAGGGGACAGCCAGGGCACCCCCAGGGTCACCTAGGGGACAGCCAGGGCACTCCAGGGACAGCCAGGGCACCCCCAGGGACACCTAGGGGACAGCCAGGGCACCCCGAGGGACACCAGCGCACCCCAAGGGACACCTAGGTGACAGCCAGGGCACCCTAGGGACAGACAGGGCACCCCCAGGGACCCCTAGGGCACAGCCAGGGCACGCCAGGGACAGCCAGGGCACCCCCAGGGACACCAAGGGGACATCCAGAGCACCCCAGGGACAGCCAGGGCACTCCCAGGGACACTCTGGGCACCCACAGGGACACCTAGGGGACAGCCAGGGCACACCAGGGACACCCAGGGCACCCCCAGGGACACCTAGGGGACCTCCAGGGCACCCCCAGGGACACCCAGGGCACCCCCAGGGCCACCTAGGGGACAGCCAGGGCACCCCAGGGACAGCCAGGGCCCCCCCAGTAACACCTAGGGGACAGCCAGGGCACACCCAGGGACACCCAGGGCACCCCCAGGGACACCAAGGGGACAGGCAGGGAACCCCCAGGGACACCTAGGGGATGGCCAGGGCCCCCCCAGGGACACCTAGGGGACAGGCAGGGAACCCCCAGGGCACCCCAGGGACACCCAGGGCTCCCCCAGGGACACCAAGGGGACAGCCAGAGCACCGCAAGGACAGCCAGGGCACCCACAGGGACACCTAGGGGACAGCAAGGGCACCCCAGGGACACCTAGGGGACAGCCAGGGTACCCCCAGGGACACCCAGGGCACCCCCAGGGACACCGAGGGGACAGCAAGGGCACCCCCAGGGTCACCCAGGGCACCCCCAGGGACACGTAGGGGACAGCCAGGGCACCCCAGGGACACCCTGGGCGCCCTCAGGGAAACCTAGGGGACAGCCAGGGCACCCCCAGGGACACCCAGGGCACCCCCAGGGACACCTAGGGGACAGGCAGGGCACCCCCAGAGACCCCTAGGGGGCAGACAGGGCACCCTAGGGACAGCCATGGCACCCCCAGGGACACCGAGGGGACAGGCAGGGAACCCTAGGGACAGCCAGGGCACCCCCAGGGACACCAAGGGCACAGCCAGGGCACCCTGGGGACAGGCAGGGCACCCCCAGGGACACCTAGGGGACAGGAATGGCACCACCCAGAGACACGTAGGGGACAGGCAGGGCACCCCCAGGGACACCTAAGGGACAGCCAGGACCCCCCAAGGACACCAAAGGGAAAGGCAGGGCACCCCCAGGGACACCGAGGGGGACAGCCACGGCACCCCCAGGGACACGTAGAGGACAGCCATGGCACCCCAGGGACAGCCAGGGCACCCCCAGGGACACCAAGGGGACAGCCAGAGCACCCCAGGGACACTCAGGGCACCCCCAGGGACACCTAGGGGACAGCAAGGGCACCCCAGGGACACCTAGGGGACAGCCAGGGTACCCCCAGGGACACCCAGGGCACCCCCAGGGACACCTAGGGGACAGCAAGGGCACCCCCAGGGTCACCCAGGGCACCCCCAGGGACACGTAGGGGACAGCCAGGGCACCCCAGGGACACCCTGGGCGCCCTCAGGGAAACCTAGGGGACAGCCAGGGCACCCCCAGGGACACCTAGGGGACAGCCAGGGCATCCCCAGGGACACCCAGGTCACCCCCAGGGACACCTAGGGGACAGCCACGGCACACTAGGGACAGCCAGGGCACCCCCAGGGACACCAAGGGGACAGCCAGAGCACCCCAGGGACACTCAGGGCACCCCCAGGGACACCTAGGGGACAGCCAGGGCACCCCCAGGGACACCTAGGGGACAGCCAGGGCATCCCCAGGGACACCCAGGTCACCCCCAGGGACACCTAGGGGACAGCCACGGCACACTAGGGACAGCCAGGGCACCCCCAGGGACACCGAGGAGACAGCCACGGCACCCCCAGAGACACCGAGGGCACAGCCAGGGCACCCTGGGGACAGCCAGGGCACCCCCAGGGACACCTAGGGGACAGGCAGGTCACCCCCAGGGACACCTAGGGGACAGCCAGGGCACCCTAGGGACAGCCAGGGCACACCCAGGGACACCTAGGGGACAGGCCTGGCACCCCCAGGGACACCTAGGGGACAGGCAGGGCACCCCCAAGGCACCCCAGGGACACCCAGGGCACCCCCAGGGCCACCTAGGGGATAGCCAGGGCACCCCAGGGACAGCGAGGGCACCCCCAGGGACACCCAGGGCACCCCCATGGAAACCTAGGGGACAGCCAGGGCACCCCCAGGGACACCTAGGGGAGAGGCAGGGCACCCCCAGGGACACCTAGGGGACAGCCAGGGCACCCCCAGGGACACCTAGGGGACAGCCAGGGCACTCCAGGGACAGCCAGGGCACCCCCAGGGACACCTAGGGGACAGCCAGGGCACCCCGAGGGACACCAGCGCACCCCAAGGGACACCTAGGTGACAGCCAGGGCACCCTAGGGACAGCCAGGGCACCCCCAGGGACCCCTAGGGCACAGCCAGGGCACGCCAGGGACAGCCAGGGCACCCCCAGGGACACCAAGGGGACATCCAGAGCACCCCAGGGACAGCCAGGGCACTCCCAGGGACACTCTGGGCACCCACAGGGACACCTAGGGGACAGCCAGGGCACACCAGGGACACCCAGGGCACCCCCAGGGACACCTAGGGGACCTCCAGGGCACCCCCAGGGACACCCAGGGCACCCCCAGGGCCACCTAGGGGACAGCCAGGGCACCCCAGGGACAGCCAGGGCCCCCCCAGTAACACCTAGGGGACAGCCAGGACACACCCAGGGACACCCAGGGCACCCCCAGGGACACCAAGGGGACAGGCAGGGAACCCCCAGGGACACCTAGGGGATGGCCAGGGCCCCCCCAGGGACACCTAGGGGACAGGCAGGGAACCCCCAGGGCACCCCAGGGACACCCAGGGCTCCCCCAGGGACACCAAGGGGACAGCCAGAGCACCGCAAGGACAGCCAGGGCACCCACAGGGACACCTAGGGGAGAGGCAGGGCACCCCCAGGGACACCTAGGGGACAGCCAGGGCACCCCCAGGGACACCAAGGGGACAGCCAGAGCACCCCAGGGACACCCAGGGCACCCCCAGGGACACCTAGGGGACAGCAAGGGCACCCCAGGGACACCTAGGGGACAGCCAGGGTACCCCCAGGGACACCCAGGGCACCCCCAGGGACACCTAGGGGACAGCAAGGGCACCCCCAGGGTCACCCAGGGCACCCCCAGGGACACGTAGGGGACAGCCAGGGCACCCCAGGGACACCCTGGGCGCCCTCAGGGAAACCTAGGGGACAGCCAGGGCACCCCCAGGGACACCCAGGGCACCCCCAGGGACACCTAGGGGACAGGCAGGGCACCCCCAGAGACCCCAAGGGGACAGACAGGGCACCCTAGGGACAGCCATGGCACCCCCAGGGACACCGAGGGGACAGGCAGGGAACCCTAGGGACAGCCAGGGCACCCCCAGCAACACCAAGGGCACAGCCAGGGCACCCTGGGGACAGGCAGGGCACTCCTAGGGACACCTAGGGGACAGGAATGGCACCACCCAGGGACACGTAGGGGACAGGCAGGGCACCCCCAGGGACACCTAAGGGACAGCCAGGACCCCCCAAGGACACCAAAGGGAAAGGCAGGGCACCCCCAGGGACACCGAGGGGACAGCCACGGCACCCCTAGGGACACGTAGAGGACAGCCATGGCACCCCAGGGACAGCCAGGGCACCCCCAGGGACACCAAGGGGACAGCCAGAGCACCCCAGGGACACCCAGGGCACCCCCAGGGACACCTAGGGGACAGCCAGGGCACCCCCAGGGACACCTAGGGGACAGCCAGGGCATCCCCAGGGACACCCAGGTCACCCCCAGGGACACCTAGGGGACAGCCACGGCACACTAGGGACAGCCAGGGCACCCCCAGGGACACCGAGGAGACAGCCACGGCACCCCCAGAGAGACCGAGGGCACAGCCAGGGCACCCTGGGGACAGCCAGGGCACCCCCAGGGACACCTAGGGGACAGGCAGGTCACCCCCAGGGACACCTAGGGGACAGCCAGGGCACCCTAAGGACAGCCAGGCCACACCCAGGGACACCTAGGGGACAGGCCTGGCACCCCCAGGGACACCTAGGGGACAGGCAGGGCACCCCCAAGGCACCCCAGGGACACCCAGGGCACCCCCAGGGCCACCTAGGGGATAGCCAGGGCACCCCAGGGACAGCGAGGGCACCCCCAGGGACACCCAGGGCACCCCCATGGAAACCTAGGGGACAGCCAGGGCACCCCCAGGGACACCTAGGGGAGAGGCAGGGCACCCCCAGGGACACCTAGGGGACAGCCAGGGCACCCCCAGGGTCACCTAGGGGACAGCCAGGGCACTCCAGGGACAGCCAGGGCACCCCCAGGGACACCTAGGGGACAGCCAGGGCACCCCCAGGGACACCCAGGGCACCCCCAGGGACACCTAGGGGACAGGCAGGGCACCCCCAGAGACCCCAAGGGGACAGACAGGGCACCCTAGGGACAGCCATGGCACCCCCAGGGACACCGAGGGGACAGGCAGGGAACCCTAGGGACAGCCAGGGCACCCCCAGGGACACCAAGGGCACAGCCAGGGCACCCTGGGGACAGGCAGGGCACTCACAGGGACACCTAGGGGACAGGAATGGCACCACCCAGGGACACGTAGGGGACAGGCAGGGCACCCCCAGGGACACCTAAGGGACAGCCAGGACCCCCCAAGGACACCAAAGGGAAAGGCAGGGCACCCCCAGGGACACCGAGGGGACAGCCACGGCACCCCTAGGGACACGTAGAGGACAGCCATGGCACCCCAGGGACAGCCAGGGCACCCCCAGGGACACCAAGGGGACAGCCAGAGCACCCCAGGGACACCCAGGGCACCCCCAGGGACACCTAGGGGACAGCCAGGGCACCCCCAGGGACACCTAGGGGACAGCCAGGGCATCCCCAGGGACACCCAGGTCACCCCCAGGGACACCTAGGGGACAGCCACGGCACACTAGGGACAGCCAGGGCACCCCCAGGGACACCGAGGAGACAGCCACGGCACCCCCAGAGACACCGAGGGCACAGCCAGGGCACCCTGGGGACAGCCAGGGCACCCCCAGGGACACCTAGGGGACAGGCAGGTCACCCCCAGGGACACCTAGGGGACAGCCAGGGCACCCTAGGGACAGCCAGGGCACACCCAGGGACACCTAGGGGACAGGCCTGGCACCCCCAGGGACACCTAGGGGACAGGCAGGGCACCCCCAAGGCACCCCAGGGACACCCAGGGCACCCCCAGGGCCACCTAGGGGATAGCCAGGGCACCCCAGGGACAGCGAGGGCACCCCCAGGGACACCCAGGGCACCCCCATGGAAACCTAGGGGACAGCCAGGGCACCCCCAGGGACACCTAGGGGAGAGGCAGGGCACCCCCAGGGACACCTAGGGGACAGCCAGGGCACCCCCAGGGTCACCTAGGGGACAGCCAGGGCACTCCAGGGACAGCCAGGGCACCCCCAGGGACACCTAGGGGACAGCCAGGGCACCCCGAGGGACACCAGCGCACCCCAAGGGACACCTAGGTGACAGCCAGGGCACCCTAGGGACAGACAGGGCACCCCCAGGGACCCCTAGGGCACAGCCAGGGCACGCCAGGGACAGCCAGGGCACCCCCAGGGACACCAAGGGGACATCCAGAGCACCCCAGGGACAGCCAGGGCACTCCCAGGGACACTCTGGGCACCTAGGGGACAGCCAGGGCACACCAGGGACACCCAGGGCACCCCCAGGGACACCTAGGGGACCTCCAGGGCACCCCCAGGGACACCCAGGGCACCCCCAGGGCCACCTAGGGGACAGCCAGGGCACCCCAGGGACAGCCAGGGCCCCCCCAGTAACACCTAGGGGACAGCCAGGGCACACCCAGGGCACCCCCAGGGACACCAAGGGGACAGGCAGGGAACCCCCAGGGACACCTAGGGGATGGCCAGGGCCCCCCCAGGGACACCTAGGGGACAGGCAGGAAACCCCCAGGGCACCCCAGGGACACCCAGGGCTCCCCCAGGGACACCAAGGGGACAGCCAGAGCACCGCAAGTACAGCCAGGGCACCCACAGGGACACCTAGGGGACAGCAAGGGCACCCCAGGGACACCTAGGGGACAGCCAGGGTACCCCCAGGGACACCCAGGGCACCCCCAGGGACACCGAGGGGACAGCAAGGGCACCCCCAGGGTCACCCAGGGCACCCCCAGGGACACGTAGGGGACAGCCAGGGCACCCCAGGGACACCCTGGGCGCCCTCAGGGAAACCTAGGGGACAGCCAGGGCACCCCCAGGGACACCCAGGGCACCCCCAGGGACACCTAGGGGACAGGCAGGGCACCCCCAGAGACCCCTAGGGGGCAGACAGGGCACCCTAGGGACAGCCATGGCACCCCCAGGGACACCGAGGGGACAGGCAGGGAACCCTAGGGACAGCCAGGGCACCCCCAGGGACACCAAGGGCACAGCCAGGGCACCCTGGGGACAGGCAGGGCACCCCCAGGGACACCTAGGGGACAGGAATGGCACCACCCAGAGACACGTAGGGGACAGGCAGGGCACCCCCAGGGACACCTAAGGGACAGCCAGGACCCCCCAAGGACACCAAAGGGAAAGGCAGGGCACCCCCAGGGACACCGAGGGGACAGCCACGGCACCCCCAGGGACACGTAGAGGACAGCCATGGCACCCCAGGGACAGCCAGGGCACCCCCAGGGACACCAAGGGGACAGCCAGAGCACCCCAGGGACACCCAGGGCACCCCCAGGGACACCTAGGGGACAGCAAGGGCACCCCAGGGACACCTAGGGGACAGCCAGGGTACCCCCAGGGACACCCAGGGCACCCCCAGGGACACCTAGGGGACAGCAAGGGCACCCCCAGGGTCACCCAGGGCACCCCCAGGGACACGTAGGGGACAGCCAGGGCACCCCAGGGACACCCTGGGCGCCCTCAGGGAAACCTAGGGGACAGCCAGGGCACCCCCAGGGACACCTAGGGGACAGCCAGGGCATCCCCAGGGACACCCAGGTCACCCCCAGGGACACCTAGGGGACAGCCACGGCACACTAGGGACAGCCAGGGCACCCCCAGGGACACCAAGGGGACAGCCAGAGCACCCCAGGGACACTCAGGGCACCCCCAGGGACACCTAGGGGACAGCCAGGGCACCCCCAGGGACACCTAGGGGACAGCCAGGGCATCCCCAGGGACACCCAGGTCACCCCCAGGGACACCTAGGGGACAGCCACGGCACACTAGGGACAGCCAGGGCACCCCCAGGGACACCGAGGAGACAGCCACGGCACCCCCAGAGACACCGAGGGCACAGCCAGGGCACCCTGGGGACAGCCAGGGCACCCCCAGGGACACCTAGGGGACAGGCAGGTCACCCCCAGGGACACCTAGGGGACAGCCAGGGCACCCTAGGGACAGCCAGGGCACACCCAGGGACACCTAGGGGACAGGCCTGGCACCCCCAGGGACACCTAGGGGACAGGCAGGGCACCCCCAAGGCACCCCAGGGACACCCAGGGCACCCCCAGGGCCACCTAGGGGATAGCCAGGGCACCCCAGGGACAGCGAGGGCACCCCCAGGGACACCCAGGGCACCCCCATGGAAACCTAGGGGACAGCCAGGGCACCCCCAGGGACACCTAGGGGAGAGGCAGGGCACCCCCAGGGACACCTAGGGGACAGCCAGGGCACCCCCAGGGACACCTAGGGGACAGCCAGGGCACTCCAGGGACAGCCAGGGCACCCCCAGGGACACCTAGGGGACAGCCAGGGCACCCCGAGGGACACCAGCGCACCCCAAGGCACACCTAGGTGACAGCCAGGGCACCCTAGGGACAGCCAGGGCACCCCCAGGGACCCCTAGGGCACAGCCAGGGCACGCCAGGGACAGCCAGGGCACCCCCAGGGACACCAAGGGGACATCCAGAGCACCCCAGGGACAGCCAGGGCACTCCCAGGGACACTCTGGGCACCCACAGGGACACCTAGGGGACAGCCAGGGCACACCAGGGACACCCAGGGCACCCCCAGGGACACCTAGGGTACCTCCAGGGCACCCCCAGGGACACCCAGGGCACCCCCAGGGCCACCTAGGGGACAGCCAGGGCACCCCAGGGACAGCCAGGGCCCCCCCAGTAACACCTAGGGGACAGCCAGGACACACCCAGGGACACCCAGGGCACCCCCAGGGACACCAAGGGGACAGGCAGGGAACCCCCAGGGACACCTAGGGGATGGCCAGGGCCCCCCCAGGGACACCTAGGGGACAGGCAGGGAACCCCCAGGGCACCCCAGGGACACCCAGGGCTCCCCCAGGGACACCAAGGGGACAGCCAGAGCACCGCAAGGACAGCCAGGGCACCCACAGGGACACCTAGGGGACAGCAAGGGCACCCCAGGGACACCTAGGGGACAGCCAGGGTACCCCCAGGGACACCCAGGGCACCCCCAGGGACACCTAGGGGACAGCAAGGGCACCCCCAGGGTCACCCAGGGCACCCCCAGGGACACGTAGGGGACAGCCAGGGCACCCCAGGGACACCCTGGGCGCCCTCAGGGAAACCTAGGGGACAGCCAGGGCACCCCCAGGGACACCCAGGGCACCCCCAGGGACACCTAGGGGACAGGCAGGGCACCCCCAGAGACCCCAAGGGGACAGACAGGGCACCCTAGGGACAGCCATGGCACCCCCAGGGACACCGAGGGGACAGGCAGGGAACCCTAGGGACAGCCAGGGCACCCCCAGGGACACCAAGGGCACAGCCAGGGCACCCTGGGGACAGGCAGGGCACTCACAGGGACACCTAGGGGACAGGAATGGCACCACCCAGGGACACGTAGGGGACAGGCAGGGCACCCCCAGGGACACCTAAGGGACAGCCAGGACCCCCCAAGGACACCAAAGGGAAAGGCAGGGCACCCCCAGGGACACCGAGGGGACAGCCACGGCACCCCTAGGGACACGTAGAGGACAGCCATGGCACCCCAGGGACAGCCAGGGCACCCCCAGGGACACCAAGGGGACAGCCAGAGCACCCCAGGGACACCCAGGGCACCCCCAGGGACACCTAGGGGACAGCCAGGGCACCCCCAGGGACACCTAGGGGACAGCCAGGGCATCCCCAGGGACACCCAGGTCACCCCCAGGGACACCTAGGGGACAGCCACGGCACACTAGGGACAGCCAGGGCACCCCCAGGGACACCGAGGAGACAGCCACGGCACCCCCAGAGACACCGAGGGCACAGCCAGGGCACCCTGGGGACAGCCAGGGCACCCCCAGGGACACCTAGGGGACAGGCAGGTCACCCCCAGGGACACCTAGGGGACAGCCAGGGCACCCTAGGGACAGCCAGGGCACACCCAGGGACACCTAGGGGACAGGCCTGGCACCCCCAGGGACACCTAGGGGACAGGCAGGGCACCCCCAAGGCACCCCAGGGACACCCAGGGCACCCCCAGGGCCACCTAGGGGACAGGCAGGTCACCCCCAGGGACACCTAGGGGACAGCCAGGGCACCCCAGGGACAGCGAGGGCACCCCCAGGGACACCCAGGGCACCCCCATGGAAACCTAGGGGACAGCCAGGGCACCCCCAGGGACACCTAGGGGAGAGGCAGGGCACCCCCAGGGACACCTAGGGGACAGCCAGGGCACCCCCAGGAACACCTAGGGGACAGCCAGGGCACTCCAGGGACAGCCAGGGCACCCCCAGGGACACCTAGGGGACAGCCAGGGCACCCCGAGGGACACCAGCGCACCCCAAGGGACACCTAGGTGACAGCCAGGGCACCCTAGGGACAGCCAGGGCACCCCCAGGGACCCCTAGGGCACAGCCAGGGCACGCCAGGAACAGCCAGGGCACCCCCAGGGACACCAAGGGGACATCCAGAGCACCCCAGGGACAGCCAGGGCACTCCCAGGGACACTCTGGGCACCCACAGGGACACCTAGGGGACAGCCAGGGCACACCAGGGACACCCAGGGCACCCCCAGGGACACCTAGGGGACCTCCAAGGCACCCCCAGGGACACCCAGGGCACCCCCAGGGCCACCTAGGGGACAGCCAGGGCACCCCAGGGACAGCCAGGGCCCCCCCAGTAACACCTAGGGGACAGCCAGGTCACACCCAGGGACACCCAGGGCACCCCCAGGGACACCAAGGGGACAGGCAGGGAACCCCCAGGGACACCTAGGGGATGGCCAGGGCCCCCCCAGGGACACCTAGGGGACAGGCAGGGAACCCCCAGGGCACCCCAGGGACACCCAGGGCTCCCCCAGGGACACCAAGGGGACAGCCAGAGCACCGCAAGGACAGCCAGGGCACCCACAGGGACACCTAGGGGACAGCAAGGGCACCCCAGGGACACCTAGGGGACAGCCAGGGTACCCCCAGGGACACCCAGGGCACCCCCAGGGACACCTAGGGGACAGCAAGGGCACCCCCAGGGACACCTAGGGGACAGCAAGGGCACCCCCAGGGTCACACAAGGCACCCCCAGGGACACGTAGGGGACAGCCAGGGCACCCCAGGGACACCCTGGGCGCCCTCAGGGAAACCTAGGGGACAGCCAGGGCACCCCCAGGGACACCCAGGGCACCCCCAGGGACACCTAGGGGACAGGCAGGGCACCCCCAGAGACCCCTAGGGGACAGACAGGGCACCCTAGGGACAGCCATGGCACCCCCAGGGACACCGAGGGGACAGGCAGGGAACCCTAGGGACAGCCAGGGCACCCCCAGGGACACCAAGGGCACAGCCAGGGCACCCTGGGGACAGGCAGGGCACCCCCAGGGACACCTAGGGGACAGGAATGGCACCACCCAGGGACACGTAGGGGACAGGCAGGGCACCCCCAGGGACACCTAAGGGACAGCCAGGACCCCCCAAGGACACCAAAGGGAAAGGCAGGGCACACCCAGGGACACCGAGGGGACAGCCACGGCACCCCCAGGGACACGTAGAGGACAGCCATGGCACCCCAGGGACAGCCAGGGCACCCCCAGGGACACCAAGGGGACAGCCAGAGCACCCCAGGGACACCCAGGGCACCCCCAGGGACACCTAGGGGACAGCAAGGGCACCCCAGGGACACCTAGGGGACAGCCAGGGTACCCCCAGGGACACCCAGGGCACCCCCAGGGACACCTAGGGCACAGCAAGGGCACCCCCAGGGTCACCCAGGGCACCCCCAGGGACACGTAGGGGACAGCCATGGCACCCCAGGGACACCCTGGGCGCCCTCAGGGACACCTAGGGGAGAGCCAGGGCACCCCCTCGGACACCTAGGGAAGAGGCAGGGCACCCCCAGGGACACCTAGGGGACAGCCAGGGCACCCCCAGGGACACCTAGGGGACAGCCAGGGCACCCCGAGGGACACCAGCGCACCCCAAGGGACACCTAGGTGACAGCCAGGGCACCCTAGGGACAGCCAGGGCACCCCCAGGGACCCCTAGGGCACAGCCAGGGCACGCCAGGGACAGCCAGGGCACCCCCAGTGACACCAAGGGGACATCCAGAGCACCCCAGGAACAGCCAGGGCACCCCCAGGGACACCGAAGGAACACCCTGGGAACCCCCAGGGACACCAAGGGGACCCCCAGGGACACCTAGGGGACAGGCAGGGCATTCCCAGGGACACTGACGGGACAGCCAGGGCACGCCCAGAGACCCCTAGGGGACAGCCAGGGCACTCCCAGGGACACTCTGGGCACCCACAGGGACACCTAGGGGACAGCCAGGGCACACCAGGGACACCCAGGGCACCCCCAGGGACACCTAGGGGACCTCCAGGGCACCCCCAGGGCACCCCCAGGGCCACCTAGGGGACAGCCAGGGCACCCCCAGGGACACCTAGGGGACAGCCAGGGCACCCCAGGCACACCCAGGGCTCTCCCAGGGACACCTAGGGGACAGCCAGGGCACCCCCAGGGACACGTAGAAGACAGCCAGGGCAACCCCAGGGACACCTAGGGGACAGCCAGGGCACCCCCAGGGACACCTAGGGGACAGCCAGGGCACTCCAGAGACAGCCAGGGCACCCCCAGGGACACCTAGGGGACAGCCAGGGCACCCCAGGGACAGCCAGAGCACCCCCAGGGACACCAAGGGCACAGCCAGGGCACCCTAGGGACAGCCAGGGCAACGCCAGGGACACCTAGGGGACAGCCAGGGCATCCCCAGGGACACCCAGGGCACCCCCAGGGACACCTAGAGGACAGCCAGGGCACCCCTAGGGACACCCAGGGCACCTACAGGGACACCTAGAGGACAGCCAGGGCACCCCCAGGGACACCTAGGGGACAGGCAGGGCACCCCCAGGGACACCTAGGGGACAGCCAGGGCCCCCCCAGGGACAACTAGGGGACAGCCAGGGCACTCCAGGGACACCCAGGGCACCCCCAGGGACACCTAGGGGACAGCCAGGGCACCCTAAAGACAGCCAGGGAACCGCCGGGACACATAGGGGACAGGCAGGGCACCCCCAGGGACACCGAGGGGAAAGCCAGGGCACCCCCAGGGACACCGAGGGGAAGGCAGGACACCCCCAGGGACACCTAGGGGACAGCCAGGGCACTCCCAGGGACACTCTGGGCACCCACAGGGACACCTTGAAGACAGCCAGGGCACCTCAGGGACATCCGGGGCACCCCCAGGGACACCTAGGGGACAGCCAGGGCACCCTAGGGACCGCCAGGGCACCCCCAGGGACACCCAGGGCACCCCCAGGGACACGAAGGGGACAGCCAGGGCACCCCCAGGGACACCTAGGGGACAGCCAGGGCACCCCAGGGACACGCAGGGCACCCCCAGGGACACCTAGAGGACAGCCAGGGCACTCCAGAGACAGCCAGGGCACCCCCAGGGACACCTAGGGGATAGCCAGGGCACCCGAGGGACAGCCAGGGCACCCCCAGGGACACCAAGGGCACCGCCAGGGCACCCTAGGGACACCCAGCGCACCCCCAGGGACACCTAGGGGACAGCCAGGGCATCCCCAGGGACACCCAGGGCACCCCCAGGGACACCTAGAGGACAGCCAGGGCATCCCCAGGGACACCTAGGGGACAGGCAGGGCACCCCCAGGGACACCTAGGGGACAGCCAGGGCCCCCCCAGGGACAACTAGGGGACAGCCAGGGCACCCCAGGGACACCCAGGGCACCCCCAGGGACACTTAGGGGACAGCCAGGGCACCCCCAGGGACACCTAGGGGACAGCCAGGGCACCCCAGGGACACCCAGGGCACCCCCAGGGACACCTAGGGGACAGCCAGGGCACCCTAGGGACAGCCAGGGCACCCCCAGGGACACCGAGGGCACAGCCATGCCACCCTATGGACAGCCAGGGCACCCCCTAGGACACCTAAGGGACACGCAGGGAACCCCCAGGGACACCTAGGGGACAGCCAGGGCATCCCCAGCGACACCCAGGGCACCCCCAGGGACACCAAGGGGACAGCCAGGGCACCCCCAGGGACACCTAGGGGACAGGCAGGGCACCCCAGGGACACCTAGGGGACAGCCAGGGCCCCCCCAGGGACACCTAGGGGACAGGCAGGGCACCCCCAGGGACACCGAGGGGACAGCCAGGGCACACCCAGGGACACCTAGAGGACAGGCAGGACACCCCCAGGGCACCCCAGGGACACCCATTGCACCCCCAGGGACACCAAGGGGACAGCCAGAGCACCCCAAGGACAGCCAGGGCACCCCCAGGGACACCTAGGGGACAGCCAGGGCACCCCAGGGACACCAAGGGGACAGCCAGGGCACCCCCAGGGACACCTAGGGGACAGCCAGGGCACCCCAGGGACACCCAGGGCACCCCCTGGGACACCAAGGGGACAGGCAGGGCACCCCCAGGGACACCGAGGGGAAAGCCAGGGCACCCCCAGGGACACCTAGGGGAAGGCAGGACACCCCCAGGGACACCTAGGGGACAGCCAGGGCACCCCCAGGGACATTTAGAGGACAGCCAGGGCACTCCAGGGACACCCAGGGCACTCCCAGGGACACCTAGGAGACAGCCAGGGCACCCCCAGGGACACCCAGGGCACCCCCAGGGACACCTAGGGGACAGGCAGGGCACCCCCAGGGACACCTAGGGGACAGCCAGGGCACCCCCAGAGACCCCTAGGGGATAGCCAGGGCACTCCCAGGGACACTCGGGGCACCCACAGGGACACCTTGGGGACAGCCAGGGCACCCAAGGGACACCCAGGGCACCCCCAGGGACACCCAGGGTACCCCCAACGACACCTAGGGGACAGGCAGGGCACCCCCAGGGACACCTAGGGGACAGGCAGGGCACCCCAGGGACACCGAGGGGACAGCCAGGGCACCCCCAGGGACACCTAGAGGACAGGCAGGGCACCCCCAGGGCACCCCAGGGACACCCAGAGCACCCCCAGGGACACAAAGGGAACAGCCAGAGCACCCCAGGGACACCCAGGGCCCCCCCAGGGACACCTAGGGGACAGCCAGGGCACCCCCAGAGACCCCTAGGGGACAGCCAGGGCACCCCGAGGGACACCAGGGCACCCCCAGGGACACCTAGGGGACAGCCAGGGCACCCTAGGGACAGCCAGGGCACCCCCAGGGACACCGAGGGGACAGGCAGGGAACCCCAAGGGACAACTAGGGGACAGCCAGGGCACCCTAGGGACAGCCAGGGCACCCCCAGGGACACCTAGGGGAAAGGCATGGCACCCCCAGGGACACCTAGGGGACAGCCAGGGCCCCCCCAAGGACACCTAGGGGAAAGGCAGGGCACCCACATGGACACCGAGGGGACAGCCAGAGCACCACAAGGAAAGCCAGGGCACCCCCAGGGGCACCCAGGGCACCCCCAGGGACACGTAGGGGACAGCCAGGGCACACCAGGGACACCCTGGGCACCCCAGGGACACCTAGGGGACCTCCAAGGCACCCCCAGGGACACCCAGGGCATCCCTCAGGGACACCGAGGGGACAGGCAGGGCACCCTAGGAACAGCCAGGGCACCCCCTGGGCCACCTAGGGAACAGCCAGGGCACCCCAGGGACACGTAGGGGAAAGCCAGGGCACCCCAGGGACACCCAGGGCACCCCCAGGGACACCTAGGGGACAGCCAGGGCATCCCCAGGGACACCCAGGGCACACCCAGGGACACCTAGGGGACAGCCAGGGCACCCCAGGCACACCCAGGGCACACCCAGGGACACCGAGGGGACACGCAGGGTACCCCTAGGACACATAGGGGACACCCAGGGCACCCCGAGGGACACCAGGGCACTCCCAGGGACACCTAGGGGACAGCCAGGGCACCCCAAGGGACACCCAGGGCACCCCCAGGGACACCTAGGGGACAGGCAGGGCACCCCCAGGGACACCTAGGGGACAGCCAGGGCACCCCCAGGGACACTGACGGGACAGCCAGGGAACCCCCAGAGACCCCTAGGGGACAGCCAGGGCACTCCCAGGGACACTCGGGGCACCCACAGGGACACCTTGGGGACAGCCAGGGCACCCAAGGGACACCCAGGGCACCCCCAGGGACACCTAGGGGACAGGCAGGGCACCCCCAGGGACACCTAGGGGACAGGCAGGGCACCCCAGGGACACCGAGGAGACAGCCAGGGCACCCCCAGGGACACCTAGAGGACAGGCAGGGCACCCCCAGGGCACCCCAGGGACACCCAGGGCACCCCCAGGGACACCAAGGGAACAGCCAGAGCACCCCAGGGACACCCAGGGCCCCCCCAGGGACACCTAGGGGACAGCCAGGGCACCCCCAGAGACACCCAGGGCTCCCCGAGGGACACCTAGGGGACAGGCAGGGCACCCCCAGAGACCCCTAGGGGACAGCCAGGGCACCCCGAGGGACACCAGGGCACCCCCAGGGACACCTAGGGGACAGCCAGGGCACCCTAGGGACAGCCAGGGCACCCCCAGGGACACCGAGGGGACAGGCAGGGAACCCCAAAAAACACCTAGGGGACAGGCAGGGCACCCTAGGGACAGCCAGGGCACCCCCAGGGACACCTAGGGGAAAGGCATGGCACCCCCAGGGACACCTAGGGGACAGCCAGGTCCCCCCCAAGGACACCTAGGGGAAAGGCAGGGCACCCCCATGGACACCGAGGGGACAGCCAGAGCACCACAAGGAAAGCCAGGGCACCCCCAGGGGCACCCAGGGCACCCCCAGGGACACGTAGGGGACAGCCAGGGCACACCAGGGACACCCTGGGCACCCCAGAGACACCTAGGGGACCTCCAAGGCATCCCCAGGGACACCCTGGGCACCCCCAGGGACACCTAGGTGACAGCCTGGGCACCCCCAGGGACACCCAGGGCACCCCCAGGGACACCTAGGGGACAGCCAGGGCACCCCAGGCACACCCAGGGCACCCCCAGGGACACCTAGGGGACAGCCAGGGCACCCTAGGGACAGCCATGGCACCCCCAGGGACACCAAGGGCACACACAGGGCACCCTAGGGACACCAACGGGACAGCCAGGGCACCCTCAGGGACACCAAGGGGACATCCAGAGCACCCCAGGGACAGCCAGGGCACCCCCATGGATACTTACGGGACAGCCAGGGAACCCTAGGGACGCCTAAGGGACACCCTGGGCACCCCCAGGGACACCAAGGGGACCCCCAGGGACACGTAGGGGACAGCCAGGGCACCCCAGGGACACCCTGGGCGCCCCCAGGGACACTTAGGGGACAGCCAGGGCACCCCGAGGGACACCAGGGCACCCCCAGGGACACCTAGTGGACAGCAAGGGCACCCCCAGGGACACCCTGGGCACCCCCAGGGACACGTAGGGGACAGCCAGGGCACCCCAGGGACACCCTGGGCGCCCCCAGGGACACTTAGGGGACAGCCAGGGCACCCCGAGGGACACCAGGGCACGCCCAGGGACACCTAGGGGAAAGCCAGGGCACCCTAGGGACAGCCAGGGCACCCCCACGGACACTAACGGGACAGCCAGGGCACCCCAGGGACACCTATGGCACAGCCAGGGCACCCTAGGGACGGCCAGGGCACCCTCAGGGACACCGAGGGCACAGCCAGGGCCCCCCCAGGCACACCCAGGGCACCCCCAGGGACACCTAGGGGACAGCCAGGGCACCCTGGGGACAGCCAGGGCACCCCCAGTGACACCTAGGGGACAGGCATGGCACCCCCAGGAACACGTAGGGGACAGGCAGTGCACCCCCAGGGACACCTAGGGGACAGCCAGGGCACTCCCAGGGACACCCAGGGCACCCCCAGGGACACCGAGGGGACAGCCAGGGCACCCCAGGGACACCTAGGGGACCTCCAAGGCATCCCCAGGGACACCCTGGGCACCCCCAGGGACACCTAGGGGACAGCCTGGGCACCCCCAGGGACACCCAGGGCACCCCTCAGGGACACCTAGGGGACAGCCAGGGCACCCTAGGGACAGCCAGGGCACCCCCTGGGCCACCTAGGGAACAGGCTGGGCACCCCAGGGACACGTAGGGGACAGCCAGGGCACCCCCAAGGACACCTAGGGGACACGCAGGGTATTCCCAGGGACAACGAGGGGACAGCCATGGCACCCCCAGGGACAGCCAGGGCACTCCAGGGACACCTAGGGCACAGCCAGGGCACCCTAGGGACAGCCAGGGCGCCCCCAGGGACACCTAGGGGACAGGCAGGGCACCCCCAGGGACACCTAGGGGACACCCAGGGCACCCCGAGGGACACCAGGGCACCCCCAGGGACACCTAGGGGACAGCCAGGGCACCCTAGGGAGAGCCAGGGCACCCCCAGGGACACCAAGGGCACAGCCAGGGCACCCTAGGGACAGCCAGGGCACCCCCAGGGACACCAAGGGCACAGCCAGGGCACCCTAGGGACAGCCAGGGCACCCCCAGGGACACCAAGGGCACAGACAGGGCACTCTAGGGACACCAAGGGGACAGCCAGGGCACCCCCAGGGACACCTAGGGGAGAGGCAGGGCACCCCCAGAGACCACTAGGGGACAGCCAGGGCCCCCCCAGGGACACCCAGGGCACCACCAGGGACACCTAGAGGACAGCCAGGGCACCCCAGGCACACCCAGGGCACCCCCAGGGACACCTAGGGGACAGCCAGGGCACCCTAGGGACAGCCAGGGCACCCCCAGGGACACCAAGGGCACAGACAGGGCACCCTAGGGACACCAAGGGGACAGCCAGGGCACCCTCAGGGACACCAAGGGGACATCCAGAGCACCCCAGGGACAGCCAGGGCACCCCCAGGGACACCTACGGGACAGCAAGGGAACTCTAGGGACACCTAAGGGACACACTGGGCACCCCCAGGGACACCAAGGAGACCCACAGGGACACCTAGGGGACAGCCAGGGCACCCCCAGGGACACCCTGGGCACCCCCAGGGACACGTAGGGGACAGCCACGGCACCCCAGGGACACCCTGGGCGCCCCCAGGGACACTTAGGGGACAGCCAGGGCACCCCGAGGGACACCAGGGCACCCCCAGGGACACCTAGGGGACAGCAAGGGCACCCCCAGGGACACCCTGGGCACCCCCAGGGACACGTAGGGGACAGCCAGGGCACCCCAGGGACACCCTGGGCGCCCCCAGGGACACTTAGGGGACAGCCAGGGCACCCCGAGGGACACCATGGCACCCCCAGGGACACCTAGGGCACAGCCAGGGCACCCTAGAGACGGCCAGGGCACCCTCAGGGACACCGAGGGCACAGCCAGGGCCCCCCCAGGCACACCCAGGGCACCCCCAGGGACACCTAGGGGACAGCCAGGGCACCCTAGGGACAGCCAGGGCACCCCCAGAGATACCGAGGGCACAGCCAGGGCACCCTGGGGACAGCCAGGGCACCCCCAGGGACACCTAGGGGACAGGCATGGCACCCCCAGGGACACGTAGGGGACAGGCAGTGCACCCCCAGGGACACCTAGGGGAAAGCCAGGGCCCCCCCAAGGATACCTAGGGGAAAGGCAGGGCACCCCCCGGGACACCGAGGGGACAGCCAGGGCTACCCCAGGGACACGTAGAGGACAGCCATGGCACGCCAGGGACATCCAGGGCACCCCCAGGGACAGCTAGGGGACAGCCAGGGCACCCCCAGGGACACCCAGTGCACCCCCAGGGACACGTAGGGGACAGCCAGGGCACCCCAGGAACACCCTGGGCACCCCCAGGGACACCGAGGGGACAGCCAGGGCACCCCAGGGACACCTAGGGGACAGCCAAGGCAACCCCAGGGACACCCACGGAACCCCCAGGGACACCTAGGGGACAGGCAGGGCACCCCAGGGACACCCAGGGCACCCCGAGGGACACCTAGGGGACAGCCAGGGCGCCCTAGGGACAGCCAGGGAACCCCCAGGGACACCGAGGGGACAGGCAGGGAACCCCCAGAGACACTGAGGGCACAGCCAGGGCACCCTAGGGACAGCCAGGGCACCCCCAGGGACACCTAGGGGACAGCCAGGGCACCCCCAAGGACACCTAGGGGAAAGGCAGGGTACCCCCAGGGACACCGAGGGGACAACCAGGGCACCCCCAGGGACACCCAGGGCACCCCCAGGGACAGCTAGGGGACAGCCAGGGCACCCCCAGGGACACCAAGGGGACAGCCAGAGCACCCCAGGGACAGCCAGGGCACCCCCAGGGACAGCTAGGGGACAGCCAGGGCACCCCCAGGGACACCAAGGGGACAGCCAGAGCACCCCAGGGACAGCCAGGGCACCCTCCAGGGACACCCAGGGCACCCCCAGGGACACCTACGGGACAGCAAGGGCACCCCCAGGGACACCCTGGGCACCCCCAGGGACACGTAGGGGACAGCCAGGGCACCCCAGGGACACCCTGGCACCCCCAGGGACACCGAGGGGACAGCCAGGGCACACCAGGGACACCTAGGGGACAGCCAGGGCACCCCCAGGGACACGCAGGGCACACCCAGGGACACCTAGGGGACAGCCTGGGCACCCCCAGGGACACCCAGGGCACCCCTCAGGGACACCTAGGGGACAGCCAGGGCACCCTAGGGACAGCCAGGGCACCCCCTGGGCCACCTAGGGAACAGCCAGGGCACCCCAGGGACACGTAGGGGACAGCCAGGGCACCCCCAAGGACACCTAGGGGACACGCAGGGTACCCCCAGGGACAACGAGGGGACAGCCATGGCACCCCCAGGGACACCTAGGGGACAGCCAGGGCACCCCAGGCACAGCCAGGGCACCCCCAGGGACACCTAGCAGACAGCCAGGGCACCCCCAGGGACACCTAGGGGACAGCCACGGCACCCCCAGGGACAGCCAGGGCACCCCCAGGGACACCTAGGGGACAGCCAGGGCACCCCCAGGGACACCTACAAGACAGCCAGAGCACCCCGAGGGACACCTAGGGGACAGCCAGGGCACCCCCAGGGACACCTAGGGGACAGCCAGGGCACCCCGAGGGACACCAGGGCCCCCCCAGGGACACCTAGGGGACAGCCAGGGCCCCCCCAGGGACACCCAGGGCACCCCCAAGGACACGTAGGGGAAAACCAGGGAACCCCAGGGACAGCCAGGGCACCCCAAGGGACACCTAGGCGACAGCCAGGGAACCCCAGGGACACCCTGGGCACCCCCAGGGACACCTAGGGGACAGCCAGGGAACCCCAGGGACAGCCAGGGCACCCCAAGGGGCATCTAGGAGACAGCCAGGGCCCCCCCAGGGACACCTAGGGGACAGCCAGGGCACCCCCAGGGACACCGAGGGGACAGCCAGAGCACCCCCAGAGACCCCTAGGGGACAGCCAGGGCACTCCCAGGGACACTCTGGGCACCCACAGGGACACCTTGGGGACAGCCAGGACACCCTAGGGACAGCCAGGGCACCCCCAGGGACACCAAGAGCACAGCCAGGGCACCCCAGGGATAGCCAGGGCACCCCCAGGGACACCTAGGGGACAGCCAGGGCACCCCCAGAGACACCGAGAGGACAGGCAGGGCACCCCCAGGGACACCTTGGGGACAGCCAGGGCACCCCAGGGACAGACAGGGCACCCCCAGGGACACATAGGGGACCACCAGGGCACCCCCAGGGACAGCTAGGGGAGAGACAGGGCCCCCCCAGGGACACCTAGGGGACAGCCAGGGCACCCCCAGAGACACCTAGGGGACAGCCAGGGCGCCCCAGGGACACCCCGGGCACCCCCGGGGACACCAAGGGGACAGGCAGGGCACCCCCAGGGACACCTACGAGACAGCCAGGGAACCCCCAGGGAAATTTAGGGGACAGCAAGGGCACTCCAGGGACACCCAGGGCACCCCCAGGGACATTTAGGGGACAGCCAGGGCACTCCAGGGACACCCAGGGCACCCCAAGGGACACCTAGGGGACAGCCAAGGCAACCCCAGGGACACCCACGGAACCCCCAGGGACACCTAGGGGACAGGCAGGGAACCCCCAGGGACACCTAGGGGACAACCAGGGCACCCCCAGGGACACCCAGGGCACCCCCAGGGACACCTAGCGGACAGGCAGGGCACCCCAAGGACACCTAGGGGACAGCCAGGGCCCCCCCAGGGACACCTAGGGGACACCCAGGGCACCCCAGGGACACCCAGGGCACCCCCAGGGACACCTAGGGGACAGCCAGGGCACCCTAGGGACAGCCAGGGAACCCCCAGGGACACCGAGGGGACAGGCAGGGAACCCCCAGAGACACTGAGGGCACAGCCAGGGCACCCTAGGGACAGCCAGGGCACCCCCAGGGACACCTAGGGGACAGCCAGGGCACCCCCAGGGACACCTAGGGGACAGGCAGGGCACTCCCAGAGACACTGAGGGCACAGCCAGGGCACCCTAGGGACAGCCAGGGCAGCCCAGGGACACCTACGGGACAGCCAGGGCACCCTCTGGGACACCAAGGACAGCCAGGGCACCCCAAGGACAGCCAGGGCCCCCCCAGGGACACCAAGGGTACAGCCAGGGCCCCCCCAGGGACACCTAGGGGACAGCCAGGGCTACCCAGGGACACCCAGGGCACCCCCAGGGACACTGAGGGGACAGCCAGGGCACCCCCAGAGACCCCTAGGGGACAGCCAGGGACACTCTGGGCACCCCAAGGGACACCTTGGGGTCAGCCAGGGCACCCCAGGGACACCCAGGGCACCCCCAGGGACACGGAGGGGACAGCCAGGGCACCCCCAGGGACACCTAGGGCAAGGCAGGACACCCCCAGGGACACCTAGGGGACAGGCAGGGCACCTCTAGGGACAGCCAGGGTACCCCCAGGGACACCTAGGGACAGTCAGGGCACCCCAGGGACACCTAGGGGACAGCCAGGGCACCCTAGGGACAGCCAGGGCACCCCGAGGGACACCTAAGTGACAGCCAGGGCACCCCAGGAACATCGAGGGACAGCCAGGAACCCCCTGGGACAGCCAGCTCACCCCCACGGCCGCCTCCACCTCCAGGAGCTACCAAAACCCTCCTCAGGTACTTTGATGCCTCAAATGGGCCGCCCAAACCTCCCGAATACCCCCCAAAGCACCCAAAGCAGCCCCCAGGACGCCCCCCAGACCCCCCACAACACAAAAACCCCCTCCACGACAACTCAGGACCCCCAGGATCCCCCCAAATCCGCGCCCCCCTCACCCTGAGGTCCCGTTTGAGCCGCTCCACGTTGCGGACAGGCACCAGCTCATCAAGCCCCAAGCACCAACACCTGCGGGACTGGGATCGACTGAGAGCACTGGGAGGGTGACCAGAGAAACCTGGGATGGACAAAGAGTGGACTGGGATGAACTGGGATGAACTGGCAGGCGTGTGGGGGTCCATGGTGGCCACTCGGTGCCTTACTGGTCTATACTGGGATGGGTCGGATGGCCCCAGGGGAGGGGGTGAGGCCACAATGGTCCAGACTGGGAGGGGAGTCACCATGGCGCCGGAGGCGGAGTCGAGGATACGAGCGAGGCAGGGACACCTAGGGGACAGCCAGGGCAACCCAGGGACACCAGGGCCCCCCCAGAGACACCTAGGGGACAGCCAGGGAACCCCAGGGACACCCTGTGCACGCCCAGGGACACCCAGGGAACACCCAGGGACACCTAGGGGACAGCCAGGGCACCCTAGGGACAGCCAGGGCACCCCCAGGGACACCAAAAGCACAGCCAGGGCACCCCCAGGGACACCGAGAGGACAGGCAGGGCACCCCCAGGGCCACCTTGGGGACAGCCAGGGCACCCCAGGGACAGCCAGGGCACCCCCAGGGACAGCTAGGGGACAGCCAGAGCACCCCAAGGACAGTCAGGGCACCCCCAGGGACACCAAGGGGACAGCCAGAGCACCCCAAGGACAGCCAGGGCACCCCCAGGGACACCTAGGGGACAGCCAGGGCACCCCCAGGGACACCCTAGCCACCCCCAGGGACCCCTAGGGGACAGCCAGGGAACCCGAGGGACAGCCAGGGAACCCCCAGGGACACCTAGAGGACAGGAAGGGCACCCCCAGGGACACCTAGGGGACAGCCAGGGCCCCCCCAAGGACACCAAGGGGACAGCCATGGCACACCAGGGACAGCCAGGGCCCCCACAGGGACACCCAGGGCACCCCCAGGGACATCTAGGGGACAGGCAGGGCACCCCCAGGGACATTTAGGGGACAGCCAGGGCACTCCAGGGACACCCAGGGCACGCCCAGGGACTCCTAGGGGACAGGCAGGGAACCCCCAGGGACACCTAGGGGACAGGCAGGGCACCCCCAGGGACACTGACGGGACAGCCAGGGCACCCCCAGAGACCCCTAGGGGACAGCCAGGGCACCCCAGGGACACCCAGGGCACACCCAGGGACAGCTATGGGACAGCCAGAGCACCCCAAGGACAGTCAGGGCACCCCCAGGGACACCAAGGGGACAGCCAGAGCACCCCAAGGACAGCCAGGGCACCCCCAGGGACACCTAGGGGACAGCCAGGGCACCCCCAGGGACACCTAGGGGACAGCCAAGGAACCCCAGGGACACACTGGGCCCCCCAGGGACACGTAGGGGACAGCCAGGGCACCCCAGAGACACCCTGGGCACCCCCAGGGACACCTAGGGGACAGCCAGGGCACCCTAGGGACAGCCAGGGCACCCCCAAGACAGGAAGGGGACAGCCAGGGCACCCCCAGGGACACCAAGGGGACAGCCAGGGCACCCCAGGGACACCCAGGGCACCCCCAGGAACACCTAGGGGACAGCCACGGCACTCCAAGGGACACCCTGGGCACCCCCAGGGAAACCGAGGGGACAGCCAGGGCACCCCAGGGACACCTAGGTGACAGGGAAGGCAGCCCCAGGGACACCTTGGGGACAGCCAGGGCACCCCCTGGGCACCCCAAGGAAAGTCAGGGCACCCCCAGGGACACGGAGGGGACAGCCAGGGCACTCCAGGGACAGCCAGGGCACCCCCAGGGCACCCTAGGGACAGCCAGGGAACCCCCAGGGACATCTAGGGGACAGCCAGGGGACCCCCCAGGGACACCGAGGGGACAGCCAGGGCACTGCAGGGTCAGCCAGGGCACCCCCAGGGCACCCCAGGGACACCCAGGGCAGCTCCACGGACACGTAGGGGACAGCCAGGGCACCCCCAGGGACACCTAGGGGACAGCCAGGGCCCCCCCAGGGACACCTAGGGGACAGCCAGGGCACCCCAGGGACAGCGAGGGCACCCCCAGGGACACCTAGGGGACAGCCAGGGCAGCCCAGGGACACTCAGGGCACCCCCAGGGACACCTAGGGGACAGCCAGGGAACCCCAGGGACACCCTAGCCACCCCCAGGGACACCTAGGGGACAGCCAGGGAACCCGAGGGACAGCCAGGGAACTTCCAGGGACACCTAGAGGACAGGAAGGGCACCCCCAGGGACACCTAGGGGACAGCCAGGGCACTCCAGGGACAGCCAGGGCACCCCCAGGGCACACCAGGGACAGCCAGGGCACCCCCAGGGACACCTAGGGGACAGCCAGGGAACCTCAGGGACACCCTGTGCACCCCCAGGGACAGCCAGGGCACCCCCAGGGACACCGAGAGGACAGGCAGGGCACCGCCAGGGACAACTTGGGGACAGCCAGGGCACCCCAGGGACAGCCAGGGCACCCCCAGGGACACCTAGGGGACCTCCACAGCACACCCAGGGACACCCAGGGCACCCCCAGGGACACCTATGGGACAGACAGGGCCCCCCCAGGGACACCTAGGGGACAGCCAGGGCACCCCAGGGACACCCAGGGCGCTCCCAGGGACACTTAGGGGACAGCCAGGGCACCCTAGGGACAGCCAGGGCACCCCCAGGGACACCGAGAGCACAGCCATGCCACCCTAGGGACAGCCAGGGCACCCCCAAGGACACCTAGGGGACACGCAGGGAACCCCCAGGGACACCTAGGGGACAGCCAGGGCATCCCCAGGGACACCCAGGGCACCCCCAGGGACACCAAAGGGACACCCTGGGCACACCCAGGGACACCAAGGGGACGCCCAGGGACACCTAGGGGACAGCCAGGGCACCCCAGGGACAGCGAGGGTACCCCCAGGGACACCTAGGGGACAGCCAGGGCAGCCCAGGGACACTCAGGGCACCCCCAGGGAAACCTAGGGGACAGCCAGGGAACCCGAGGGACAGCCAGGGAACCCCCAGGGACACCTAGAGGACAGGAAGGGCACCCCCATGGACACCTAGGGGACAGCCAGGGCCCCCCCAGGGACACCAAGGGGACAGCCAGGGCACACCAGGGACAGCCAGGGCCCCCACAGGGACACCCAGGGCACCCCCAGGGACATCTAGGGGACAGGCAGGGCACCCCCAGGGACATTTAGGGGACAGCCAGGGCACTCCAGGGACACCCAGGGCACGCCCAGGGACTCCTAGGGGACAGGCAGGGAACCCCCAGGGACACCTAGGGGACAGGCAGGGCACCCCCAGGGACACTGACGGGACAGTCAGGGCACCCCCAGAGACCCCTAGGGGACAGCCAGGGCACCCCAGGGACACCCAAAGCACCCCCAGGGACACCAAGGGGACAGCCAGGGCACCCCCAGGGACACCTAGGGGACAGCCAAGGAACCCCAGGGACACACTGGGCCCCCCAGGGACACGTAGGGGACAGCCAGGGCACCCCAGAGACACCCTGGGCACCCCCAGGGACAGCTAGGGGACAGCCAGAGCACCCCAAGGACAGTCAGGGCACCCCCAGGGACACCAAGGGGACAGCCAGAGCACCCCAAGAACAGCCAGGGCACCCGCAGGGACACCTAGGGGACAGCCAGGGCACCCCCAGGGACACCTAGGGGACAGCCAAGGAACCCCAGGGACACACTGGGCCCCCCAGGGACACGTAGGGGACAGCCAGGGCACCCCAGAGACACCCTGGGCACCCCCAGGGACACCTAGGGGACAGCCAGGGCACCCTAGGGACAGCCAGGGCACCCCCAAGACAGGAAGGGGACAGCCAGGGCACCCCCAGGGACACCAAGGGGACAGCCAGGGCACCCCCAGGAACACCTAGGGGACAGCCACGGCACTCCAAGGGACACCCTGGGCACCCCCAGGGAAACCGAGGGGACAGCCAGGGCACCCCAGGGACACCTAGGTGACAGGGAAGGCAACCCCAGGGACACCTTGGGGACAGCCAAGGCAACCCCTGGGCACCCCAAGGAATGTCAGGGCACCCCCAGGGACACCGAGGGGACAGCCAGGGCACTCCAGGGACAGCCAGGGCACCCCCAGGGCACCCTAGGGACAGCCAGGGAACCCCCAGGGACACCTAGGGGACAGCCAGGGGACCCCCCAGGGACACCTAGGGGACAGCCAGGGCACTGCAGGGTCAGCCAGGGCACCCCCAGGGCACCCCAGGGACACCCAGGGCAGCTCCACGGACACGTAGGGGACAGCCAGGGCACCCCCAGGGACACCTAGGGGACAGCCAGGGCCCCCCCAGGGACACCTAGGGGACAGCCAGGGAACCTCAGGGACACCCTGTAAACCCCCAGGGACAGCCAGGGCACCCCCAGGGACACCGAGAGGACAGGTAGGGCACCGCCAGGGACAACTTGGGGACAGTCAGGGCACCCCAGGGACAGCCAGGGCACCCCCAGGGACACCGAGGGCACAGCCATGCCACCCTAGGGACAGCCAGGGCACCCCCAAGGACACCTAGGGGACACGCAGGGAACCCCCAGGGACACCTAGGGGACAGCCAGGGCATCCCCAGGGACACCCAGGGCACCCCCAGGGACACCAAAGGGACACCCTGGGCACACCCAGGGACACCAAGGGGACGCCCAGGGACACCTAGGGGACAGCCAGGGCACCCCAGGGACAGCTAGGGCACCCCCAGGGACACCTAGGGGACAGCCAGGGCAGCCCAGGGACACTCAGGGCACCCCCAGGGAAACCTAGGGGACAGCCAGGGAACCCCAGGGACAAGTACGGGACAGCCAGGGAACCCCACTGACACCCTGTGCACCCCCAGGGACACCCAGGGCCCCCCCAGGGACACCTAGGGGACAGCCAGGGAACCCCAGGGACACCCTAGCCACCTCCAGGGACACCTAGGGGACAGCCAGGGAACCCGAGGGACAGCCAGGGAACCCCCAGGAACACCTAGATGACAGGAAGGGCACCCCCAGGGACACCTAGGGGACAGCCAGGGCACTCCAGGGACAGCCAGGGCACCCCCAGGGCACACCAGGGACGGGACAGCCAGGGCACCCCCAGGGACACCTAGGGGACAGCCAGGGGACCCCCCAGGGACACCTAGGGGACAGCCAGGGCACTGCAGGGTCAGCCAGGGCACCCCCAGGCACCCCAGGGACACCCAGGGCAGCTCCACGGACACGTAGGGGACAGCCAGGGCACCTCCAGGGACACCTAGGGGACAGCCAGGGCCCCCCCAGGGACACCTAGGGACAGCCAGGCAACCCCAGGGACACCCTGTGCACTCCCAGGGACAGCCAGGGCACCCCCAGGGACACCGAGAGGACAGGCAGGGCACCGCCAGGGACAACTTGGGGACAGCCAGGGCACCCCAGGGACAGCCAGGGCACCCCCAGGGACACCTAGGGGACCTCCAGAGCACACCCAGGGACACCCAGGGCACCCCCAGGGACACCTAGGGCACAGCCATGCACCCTAGGGACAGCCAGGGCACCCCCAAGGACACCTAGGGGACACGCAGGGAACCCCCAGGGACACCTAGGGGACAGCCAGGGCATCCCCAGGGACACCCAGGGCACCCCCAGGGACACCTAGGGGACAGCAAGGGCACCCCCAGGGACACCTAAGGGACACCCTGGGCACCCCCAGGGACACCAAGGGGACGCCCAGGGACACCTAGGGGACAGCCAGGGCACCCCAGGGACAGCGAGGGCACCCCCAGGGACACCTAGGGGACAGCCAGGGCACCCCCAGGGAAACCTAGGGGACAGCCAGGGCACCCCCAAGGACACCTAGAGGACAGGCAGGCACCCCCAGGGCACCCCAGGGACACCCAGGGACACCTAGGGGACAGCCAGGGCATCCCCAGGGACACCCATGTCACCCCCAGGGACATTTAGGGGACAGCCAGGGCACCCCAGGCCACACCCAGGGCACCCCCAGGGACACAAAGGGACAGCCACGGCACACTAGGGACAGCCCGGGCACCCCCAGGGACACCGAGGGGACACCCAGGGCACCCTCAGAGACACCGAGGGCAGAGCCAGGGCACCCTGGGGACAGCCAGGGCACCCCAGGGACACCTAGGGGACAGGCAGGTCACCCCCAGGGACACCTAGGGGACAGCCAGGGCACCCTAGGGACAGCCAGGGCACACCCAGGGACACCTAGGGGACAGGCATGGCACCCCCAGGGACACCTAGGGGACAGCCAGGGCACCCCAGGGACAGCCAGGGCACCCCCTGGGACACCAAGGGGACAGACAGGGCACCCCCAGGGACACCGAGTGGAAAGCCAGGGCACCCCCAGGGACACCAAGGGGAAGGCAGGACACCCCCAGGGACACCTAGGGGACAGCCAGGGCACCCCCAGGGACATTTAGGGGACAGCTAGGGCACTCCAGGGACACCCAGGGCACCCCCAGGGACACCTAGGGGACAGGCAGGGAACCGCCAGGGACACCTAGGGGACAGCCAGGGCATCCCCAGGGACACCCAGGGCACCCCCAGGGACACCTAGGGGACAGGATGGGCACCCCCAGTGCACCCCAGGGACACCCAGCGCACCCCCAGGGACACCAAGGGGACAGCCAGAGCACCCCAAGGACAGCCAGGGCACCCACAGGGGACACCAAGGGGACAGCAGGGCACCCGAGGGACTCCTAGGGGACAGCCAGGTGCACCCCCAGGGACACCTAGGGGACAGCCAGGGCACCCAAGGGACACCCAGGGCACCCCCAGGGACACCTAGGGGACAGCAAGGGCACCCACAGGACACCCAGGGCACCCCCAGGGACACGTAGGGGACAGCCAGGGCACCCCAGGGACACCCTGGGCGCCCCCAGGGACACCTAGGGGACAGCCAGGGCACTCGAGGGACAGGGAGGGCACCCCCAGGGACACCTAGGGGACAGGGCAGGGCACCCCCAGAGACCCCTAGGGGACAGACAGGGCACCCTAGGGACAGCAATGCCACCCCCAGGGACACCCGAGGGGACAGGGAGGGCACCCTAGGACAGCCAGGGCACCCCCTGGGCCACCTAGGGAACAGCCAGGGGACCCCAGGGACACGTAGGGGACAGCCAGGGCACCCCAAGGGACACCGAGTGGAAAGCCAGGGCACCCCCAGGGACACCATTGGGAAGGCAGGACACCCCCAGGGACACCTAGGGGACAGCCAGGGCACCCCCAGGGACATTTAGGGGGACAGCTAGGGCACTCCAGGGACACCCAGGGGCACCCCCAGGGACACCTAGGGGACAGCCAGGGCACCCCCAGGGACATTTAGGGGACAGCTTGGGCACTCCAGGGACACCCAGGGCACCCCCAGGGACATTTAGGTGACAGCCAGGGCACTCCAGGGACACCCAGGGAACCCCCAGGGACACCTAGGGGACAGGCAGGGAACCGCCAGGGACACCTAGGGGACAGCCAGGGGCACCCCCAGGGACACCCAGGGCACCCCCCAGGGACACCCAGCGCACCCCCAGGGACACCAAGGGGGACAGCCAGAGCACCCCAAGGACAGCCAGGGCACCCACAGGGACACCTAGGGGACAGCCAGGGCACCCCAGGGACACCTAGGGGACAGCCAGGGCACCCCCAGGGACACCTAGGGGACAGCCAGGGCACCCAAGGGACACCCAGGGCACACCCAGGGACACCTAGGGGACAGCAAGGGCACCCACAGGGACACCCAGGGCACCCCCAGGGACACGTAGGGGACAGCCAGGGCACCCCAGGGACACCCGGGGCGCCCCCAGGGACACCTAGGGGACAGGCAGGGCACCCCCAGAGACCCCTAGGGGGACAGACAGGGCACCCTAGGGACAGCAATGGCACCCCCAGGGACACGTAGGGGACAGGCAGGGCACCCTAGGGACAGCCAGGGCACCCCTGGGCCACCTAGGGAACAGCCAGGGGACCCCAGGGACACGTAGGGGACAGCCAGGGCACCCCCAAGGACACCTAGGGGACACGCAGGGTACCCCCAGGGACAACGAGGGGACAGCCATGGCACCCCTAGGGACACCTAGGGGACAGCCAGGGCACCCTAGGGACAGCCAGGGCACCCCCAGGGACACCAAGGCACAGCCAGGGCACCGTAGGGACAGCCAGGGCACCCCAAGAGACACCAAGGGCACAGACAGGGCACTCTAGGGACACCAAAAGGACAGCCAGGGCACCCCCAGGGACACCTAGGGGACAGGCAGGGCACCCCCAGAGACCCCTAGGGGACAGCCAGGGCCCCCCAGGGACACCCAGGGCACCCCCAGGGACACCTAGCGGACAGCCAGGGCGTCCCCAGGGACACCCAGGGCAACCCCAGGGACACCTAGAGGACAGACAGGGCACCCCAGGCACACCCACGGCACCCCCAGGGGCACCTAGGGGACAGCCAGGGGCACCCCGAGGGACAGCAGGGCACCCCCAGGGACACCTAGGGGACAGCCAGGGCACCATAGGGACACCCAGGGCACCCCCAGGGACACCAAGGGCACAGACAGGGCACCCTAGGGACACCTAGAAGACAGGCAGGGCAACCCCAGGGACACCTAGGGGACAGCCAGGGCACCCCAAGGGACACCTAGGGGACAGCCAGGGCACCCCCAGGGACACCAAGGGGACATCCAGAGCACCCCAGGGACACCCAGGGCAACCCAGGGACACCTAGAGGACAGACAGAGCACCCCAGGCACACCAACGGCACCCCCAGGGACACCTAGGGGACAGCCAGGGCACCCGAGGGACACCTAAGTGACAGCCAGGGCAACCCAAGGACATCGAGGGACAGCCAGGAACCCCCTGGGACAGCCAGCTCACCCCCACCGCCGCCTCCACCTCCAGGAGCTATCAAAACCCTCCTCAGGTTCTTTGATGCCTCAAATGGGCCGCCCAAGCCTCCCGAATACCCCCCAAAGCACCCAAAGCAGCCCCCAGGACGCCCCCCAGACCCCCCACAACCCAAAAACCCCCTCCACGACAACTCAGGACCCCCAGGATCCCCCCAAATCCGCGCCCCCCTCACCCTGGAGGTCCCGTTTGAGCCGCTCCACGTTGCGGACAGGCACCAGCTCATCAAGCCCCAAGCACCAACACCTGCGGGACTGGGATGGACTGAGAGCACTGGGAGGGTGACCAGAGAAACCTGGGATGGACAAAGAGTGACTGGGATGAACTGGATGAACTGGCAGGCGTGTGGGGGTCCATGGTGGCCACTCGGTGCCTTACTGGTCTATACTGGGATGGGTCGGATGGCCCCAGGGGAGGGGGTGAGGCCACAATGGTCCAGACTGGGAGGGGAGTCACCATGGCGCCGGAGGCGGAGTCGAGGATACGAGCGAGGCAAGGACACCAAGGGGACAGCCAGGGCAACCCAGGGACACAAGGGCCCCCCCAGAGACACCTAGGGGACAGCCAGGGAACCCCAGCGACACCCTGTGCACGCCCAGGGACACCCTGTGCACGCCCAGGGACACCCAGGGCACACCCAGGGACACCTAGGGGACAGCCAGGGAACCCCCAGGGACACCCTGGGCACCCCCAGGGACACCTAGGGGACAGCCAGGGCCCCCCCAGGGGACACCTAGGGGACAGCCAGGGCACTCCAGGGACAGCCAGGGCACCCCCAGGGCCACCTAGGGGACAGCCAGGGCACCCCCAGGGACACCAGGGGACCCCCAGGGACACCTAGGGGACAGCCAGGGCAGCCCAGGGACACTCAGGGCACCCCCAGGGAAACCTAGGGGACAGCCAGGGAACCCCAGGGACAAGTACGGGACAGCCAGGGAACCCCACTGACACCCTGTGCACCCCCAGGGACACCCAGGGCCCCCGCAGGGACACCTAGGGGACAGCCAGGGAACCCCAGGGACACCCTAGCCACCCCCAGGGGACACCTAGGGGACAGCCAGGGAACCCGAGGGACAGCCAGGGCACCCCCATGGACACCTAGGGGACAGCCAGGGCCCCCCCAGGGACACCAAGGGACAGCCAGGGCACACCAGGGACAGCCAGGGCCCCCACAGGGACACCCAGGGCACCCCCAGGGACATCTAGGGGACAGGCAGGGCACCCCCAGGGGACATTTAGGGGACAGCCAGGGCACTCCAGGGACACCCAGGGCACGCCCAGAGACTCCTAGGGGACAGGCAGGGAACCCCCAGGGACACCTAGGGGACAGGCAGGGCACCCCCAGGGACACTGACGGGACAGTCAGGGCACCCCCAGAGACCCCTAGGGGACAGCCAGGGCACCCCAGGGACACCCAGGGCACCCCCAGGGACACCAAGGGGACAGCCAGGGCACCCCCAGGGACAACTAGAGGATAGGCAGGGCGCCCCCAGGGCACCCCAGGGACACCCAGGGCACCCCCAGGGACAGCTAGGGGACAGCCAGAGCACCCCAAGGACAGTCAGGGCACCCCCAGGGACACCAAGGGGACAGCCAGAGCACCCCAAGAACAGCCAGGGCACCCGCAGGGACACCTAGGGGACAGCCAGGGCACCCCCAGGGACACCTAGGGGACAGCCAAGGAACCCCAGGGACACACTGGGCCCCCCAGGGACACGTAGGGGACAGCCAGGGCACCCCAGAGACACCCTGGGCACCCCCAGGGACACCTAGGGGACAGCCAGGGCACCCTAGGGACAGCCAGGGCACCCCCAAGACAGGAAGGGGACAGCCAGGGCACCCCCAGGGACACCAAGGGGACAGCCAGGGCACCCCCAGGAACACCTAGGGGACAGCCACGGCACTCCAAGGGACACCCTGGGCACCCCCAGGGAAACCGAGGGGACAGCCAGGGCACCCCAGGGACACCTAGGTGACAGGGAAGGCAACCCCAGGGACACCTTGGGGACAGCCAAGGCAACCCCTGGGCACCCCAAGGAAAGTCAGGGCACCCCCAGGGACACCGAGGGGACAGCCAGGGCACTCCAGGGACAGCCAGGGCACCCCCAGGGCACCCTAGGGACAGCCAGGGAACCCCCAGGGACACCTAGGGGACAGCCAGGGGACCCCCCAGGGACACCTAGGGGACAGCCAGGGCACTGCAGGGTCAGCCAGGGCACCCCCAGGGCACCCCAGGGACACCCAGGGCAGCTCCACGGACACGTAGGGGACAGCCAGGGCACCCCCAGGGACACCTAGGGGACAGCCAGGGCCCCCCCAGGGACACCTAGGGGACAGCCAGGGAACCTCAGGGACACCCTGTAAACCCCCAGGGACAGCCAGGGCACCCCCAGGGACACCGAGAGGACAGGTAGGGCACCGCCAGGGACAACTTGGGGACAGTCAGGGCACCCCAGGGACAGCCAGGGCACCCCCAGGGACACCGAGGGCACAGCCATGCCACCCTAGGGACAGCCAGGGCACCCCCAAGGACACCTAGGGGACACGCAGGGAACCCCCAGGGACACCTAGGGGACAGCCAGGGCATCCCCAGGGACACCCAGGGCACCCCCAGGGGACACCAAAGGGACACCCTGGGCACACCCAGGGACACCAAGGGGACGCCCAGGGACACCTAGGGGACAGGCCAGGGCACCCCAGGGACAGCTAGGGCACCCCCAGGGACACCTAGGGGACAGCCAGGGCAGCCCAGGGACACTCAGGGCACCCCCAGGGAAACCTAGGGGACAGCCAGGGAACCCCAGGGACAAGTAACGGGACAGCCAGGGAACCCCACTGACACCCTGTGCACCCCCCAGGGACACCCAGGGCCCCCCCAGGGACACCTAGGGGACAGCCAGGGAACCCCAGGGACACCCTAGCCACCTCCAGGGACACCTAGGGACAGCCAGGAACCCGAGGGACAGCCAGGGAACCCCCAGGAACACCTAGATGACAGGAAGGGCACCCCCAGGGACACCTAGGGGACAGCCAGGGCACTCCAGGGACAGCCAGGGCACCCCCAGGGCACACCAGGGACAGCCAGGGCACCCCCAGGGACACCTAGGGGACAGCCAGGGGACCCCCCAGGGACACCTAGGGGACAGCCAGGGCACTGCAGGGTCAGCCAGGGCACCCCCAGGGCACCCCAGGGACACCCAGGGCAGCTCCACGGACACGTAGGGGACAGCCAGGGCACCTCCAGGGACACCTAGGGGACAGCCAGGGCCCCCCCAGGGACACCTAGGGGACAGCCAGGCAACCCCAGGGACACCCTGTGCACTCCCAGGGACAGCCAGGGCACCCCCAGGGACACCGAGAGGACAGGCAGGGCACCGCCAGGGACAACTTGGGGACAGCCAGGGCACCCCAGGGACAGCCAGGGCACCCCCAGGGACACCTAGGGGACCTCCAGAGCACACCCAGGGACACCCAGGGCACCCCCAGGGACACCTAGGGGACAGCCAGGGCCCCCCCAGGGACACCTAGAGGACAGCCAGGGCACCCCAGGGACACCCAGGGGACAGCCATGGCACCCTAGGGACAGCCGGGGCACCCCCAGGGACACCGAGGGCACAGCCATGCCACCCTAGGGACAGCCAGGGCACCCCCAAGGACACCTAGGGGACACGCAGGGAACCCCCAGGGACACCTAGGGGACAGCCAGGGCATCCCCAGGGACACCCAGGGCACCCCCAGGGACACCTAGGGGACAGCAAGGGCACCCCCAGGGACACCTAAGGGACACCCTGGGCACCCCCAGGGGACACCAAGGGGGACGCCCAGGGACACCTAGGGGACAGCCAGGGCACCCCAGGGACAGCGAGGGCACCCCCAGGGACACCTAGGGGACAGCCAGGGCACCCCCAGGGAAACCTAGGGGACAGCCTGGGGCACCCCCAAGGACACCTAGAGGACAGGCAGGGCACCCCCAGGGCACCCCAGGGACACCCAGGGACACCTAGGGGACAGCCAGGGCATCCCCAGGGACACCCATGTCACCCCCAGGGACATTTAGGGGACAGCCAGGGCACCCCAGGCACAACCCAGGGCACCCCCAGGGACACCTAGGGGACAGCCACGGCACACTAGGGACAGCCCGGGCACCCCAGTGGACACCGAGGGGACAGCCAGGGCACCCTCAGAGACACCGAGGGCAGAGCCAGGGCCACCCTGGGGACAGCCAGGGCACCCCCAGGGACACCTAGGGGACAGGCAGGTCACCCCCAGGGGACACCTAGGGGACAGCCAGGGCACCCTAGGGACAGCCAGGGCACACCCAGGGACACCTAGGGGACAGGCATGGCACCCCCAGGGACACCTAGGGGACAGCCAGGGCACCCCAGGGACAGCCAGGGCACCCCCTGGGACACCAAGGGGACAGACAGGGCACCCCCAGGGACACCGAGTGGAAAGCCAGGGCACCCCCAGGGACACCAAGGGAAGGCAGGACACCCCCAGGGACACCTAGGGGACAGCCAGGGCACCCCCAGGGACATTTAGGGGACAGCTAGGGCACTCCAGGGACACCCAGGGCACCCCCAGGGACACCTAGGGGACAGGCAGGGAACCGCCAGGGACACCTAGGGGACAGCCAGGGCATCCCCAGGGGACACCCAGGGCACCCCCAGGGACACCTAGGGGACAGGATGGGCACCCCCAGTGCACCCCAGGGACACCCAGCGCACCCCCAGGGGACACCAAGGGGACAGCCAGAGCACCCCAAGGACAGCCAGGCACCCACAGGGACACCAAGGGGACAGCCAGGCACCCGAGGGACTCCTAGGGGACAGCCAGGGCACCCCCAGGGACACCTAGGGGACAGCCAGGGCACCCAAGGGACACCCAGGGCACCCCCAGGGACACCTAGGGGACAGCAAGGGCACCCACAGGGACACCCAGGGCACCCCCAGGGACACGTAGGGGACAGCCAGGGCACCCCAGGGACACCCTGGGCGCCCCCAGGGACACTAGGGGACAGCCAGGGCACTCCGAGGGACAGGGAGGGCACCCCCCAGGGGACACGTAGGGGACAGGCAGGGCACCCCCAGAGACCCCCTAGGGGGACAGACAGGGGCACCCTAGGGGACAGCAATGCCACCCCCAGGGACACCGAGGGGACAGGGAGGGCACCCTAGGGACAGCCAGGGCACCCCCCTGGGCCACCTAGGGAACAGCCAGGGGGACCCCAGGGACACGTAGGGGACAGCCAGGGCACCCCCAGGGACACCAAGGGGGAAAGGCAGGACTCCCCCCAGGGACACCTAGGGGACAGCCAGGGCACCCCCAGGGACATTTAGGGGACAGCTTGGGCACTCCAGGGACACCCAGGGCACCCCCAGGGACATTTAGGTGACAGCCAGGGCACTCCAGGGACACCCAGGAACCCCCAGGGACACCTAGGGGACAGGCAGGGACCGCCAGGGACACCTAGGGGACAGCCAGGGCACCCCCAGGGACACCCAGGGCACCCCCAGGGACACCCAGCGCACCCCCAGGGACACCAAGGGGACAGCCAGAGCACCCCAAGGACAGCCAGGGCACCCACAGGGACACCTAGGGGACAGCCAGGGCACCCCAGGGACACCTAGGGGACAGCCAGGGCACCCCCAGGGACACCTAGGGGACAGCCAGGGCACCCAAGGGACACCCAGGGCACACCCAGGGACACCTACGGGACAGCAAGGGCACCCACAGGGACACCCAGGGCACCCCCAGGGACACGTAGGGGGACAGCCAGGGCACCCCAGGGACACCCGGGGCGCCCCCAGGGACACCTAGGGGACAGGCAGGGCACCCCCAGAGACCCCTAGGGAACAGACAGGGGCACCCTAGAGACAGCAATGGCACCCCCAGGGACACGTAGGGGACAGGCAGGGCACCCTAGGGACAGCCAGGGCACCCCTGGGCCACCTAGGGAACAGCCAGGGGACCCAGGGACACGTAGGGACAGCCAGGGCACCCCCAAGGACACCTAGGGGACACGCAGGGTACCCCCAGGGACAACGAGGGGACAGCCATGGCACCCCCAGGGACACCTAGGGGACAGCCAGGGCACCCTAGGGACAGCCAGGGCACCCCCAGGGACACCAAGGGCACAGCCAGGGCACCGTAGGGACAGCCAGGGCACCCCAAGAGACACCAAGGGCACAGACAGGGCACTCTAGGGACACCAAAAGGACAGCCAGGGCACCCCCAGGGACACCTAGGGGACAGGCAGGGCACCCCCAGAGACCCCTAGGGGACAGCCAGGGCCCCCCAGGGACACCCAGGGCACCCCCAGGGACACCTAGCGGACAGCCAGGGCGTCCCCAGGGACACCCAGGGCAACCCCAGGGGACACCTAGAGGACAGAGAGGGCACCCCAGGCACACCCACGGCACCCCCAGGGGCACCTAGGGGACAGCCAGGGCACCCCGAGGGACAGCAGGGCACCCCAAGGGACACCTAGGGGACAGCCAGGGCACCATAGGGACACCCAGGGCACCCCCAGGGACACCAAGGGCACAGACAGGGCACCCTAGGGACACCTAGAAGACAGGCAGGGCAACCCCAGGGACACCTAGGGGACAGCCAGGGCACCCCAAGGGACACCTAGGGGACAGCCAGGGCACCCCCAGGGACACCAAGGGGACATCCAGAGCACCCCAGGGACACCCAGGGCAACCCCAGGGACACCTAGAGGACAGACAGAGCACCCCAGGCACACCAACGGCACCCCCAGGGACACCTAGGGGACAGCCAGGGCACCCCGAGGGACACCTAAGTGACAGCCAGGGCAACCCAAGGACATCGAGGGACAGCCAGGAACCCCCTGGGACAGCCAGCTCACCCCCACCGCCGCCTCCACCTCCAGGAGCTATCAAAACCCTCCTCAGGTTCTTTGATGCCTCAAATGGGCCGCCCAAGCCTCCCGAATACCCCCCAAAGCACCCAAAGCAGCCCCCAGGACGCCCCCCAGACCCCCCACAACCCAAAAACCCCCTCCCCGACAACTCAGGACCCCCAGGATCCCCCCAAATCCGCGCCCCCCTCACCCTGAGGTCCCGTTTGAGCCGCTCCACGTTGCGGACAGGCACCAGCTCATCAAGCCCCAAGCACCAACACCTGCGGGACTGGGATGGACTGAGAGCACTGGGAGGGTGACCAGAGAAACCTGGGATGGACAAAGAGTGGACTGGGATGAACTGGGATGAACTGGCAGGCGTGTGGGGGTCCATGGTGGCCACTCGGTGCCTTACTGGTCTATACTGGGATGGGTCGGATGGCCCCAGGGGAGGGGGTGAGGCCACAATGGTCCAGACTGGGAGGGGAGTCACCATGGCGCCGGAGGCGGAGTCGAGGATACGAGCGAGGCAAGGACACCAAGGGGACAGCCAGGGCAACCCAGGGACACAAGGGCCCCCCCAGAGACACCTAGGGGACAGCCAGGGAACCCCAGGGACACCCTGTGCACGCCCAGGGACACCCTGTGCACGCCCAGGGACACCCAGGGCACACCCAGGGACACCTAGGGGACAGCCAGGGAACCCCAGGGACACCCTGGGCACCCCCAGGGACACCTAGGGGACAGCCAGGGCCCCCGGACAGCCAGGGCACTCCAGGGACAGCCAGGGCACCCCCAGGGCCACCTAGGGGACAGCCAGGGCACCCCCAGGGACACCAAGGGGACCCCCAGGGACACCTAGGGGACAGCCAGGGCAGCCCAGGGACACTCAGGGCACCCCCAGGGAAACCTAGGGGACAGCCAGGGAACCCCAGGGACAAGTACGGGACAGCCAGGGAACCCCACTGACACCCTGTGCACCCCCAGGGACACCCAGGGCCCCCGCAGGGACACCTAGGGGACAGCCAGGGAACCCCAGGGACACCCTAGCCACCCCCAGGGACACCTAGGGGACAGCCAGGGAACCCGAGGGACAGCCAGGGCACCCCCATGGACACCTAGGGGACAGCCAGGGCCCCCCCAGGGACACCAAGGGGACAGCCAGGGCACACCAGGGACAGCCAGGGCCCCCACAGGGACACCCAGGGCACCCCCAGGGACATCTAGGGGACAGGCAGGGCACCCCCAGGGACATTTAGGGGACAGCCAGGGCACTCCAGGGACACCCAGGGCACGCCCAGGGACTCCTAGGGGACAGGCAGGGAACCCCCAGGGACACCTAGGGGACAGGCAGGGCACCCCCAGGGACACTGACGGGACAGTCAGGGCACCCCCAGAGACCCCTAGGGGACAGCCAGGGCACCCCAGGGACACCCAGGGCACCCCCAGGGACACCAAGGGGACAGCCAGGGCACCCCCAGGGACAACTAGAGGATAGGCAGGGCGCCCCCAGGGCACCCCAGGGACACCCAGGGCACCCCCAGGGACAGCTAGGGGACAGCCAGAGCACCCCAAGGACAGTCAGGGCACCCCCAGGGACACCAAGGGGACAGCCAGAGCACCCCAAGAACAGCCAGGGCACCCGCAGGGACACCTAGGGGACAGCCAGGGCACCCCCAGGGACACCTAGGGGACAGCCAAGGAACCCCAGGGACACACTGGGCCCCCCAGGGACACGTAGGGGACAGCCAGGGCACCCCAGAGACACCCTGGGCACCCCCAGGGACACCTAGGGGACAGCCAGGGCACCCTAGGGACAGCCAGGGCACCCCCAAGACAGGAAGGGGACAGCCAGGGCACCCCCAGGGACACCAAGGGGACAGCCAGGGCACCCCCAGGAACACCTAGGGGACAGCCACGGCACTCCAAGGGACACCCTGGGCACCCCCAGGGAAACCGAGGGGACAGCCAGGGCACCCCAGGGACACCTAGGTGACAGGGAAGGCAACCCCAGGGACACCTTGGGGACAGCCAAGGCAACCCCTGGGCACCCCAAGGAAAGTCAGGGCACCCCCAGGGACACCGAGGGGACAGCCAGGGCACTCCAGGGACAGCCAGGGCACCCCCAGGGCACCCTAGGGACAGCCAGGGAACCCCCAGGGACACCTAGGGGACAGCCAGGGGACCCCCCAGGGACACCTAGGGGACAGCCAGGGCACTGCAGGGTCAGCCAGGGCACCCCCAGGGCACCCCAGGGACACCCAGGGCAGCTCCACGGACACGTAGGGGACAGCCAGGGCACCCCCAGGGACACCTAGGGGACAGCCAGGGCCCCCCCAGGGACACCTAGGGGACAGCCAGGGAACCTCAGGGACACCCTGTAAACCCCCAGGGACAGCCAGGGCACCCCCAGGGACACCGAGAGGACAGGTAGGGCACCGCCAGGGACAACTTGGGGACAGTCAGGGCACCCCAGGGACAGCCAGGGCACCCCCAGGGACACCGAGGGCACAGCCATGCCACCCTAGGGACAGCCAGGGCACCCCCAAGGACACCTAGGGGACACGCAGGGAACCCCCAGGGACACCTAGGGGACAGCCAGGGCATCCCCAGGGACACCCAGGGCACCCCCAGGGACACCAAAGGGACACCCTGGGCACACCCAGGGACACCAAGGGGACGCCCAGGGACACCTAGGGGACAGCCAGGGCACCCCAGGGACAGCTAGGGCACCCCCAGGGACACCTAGGGGACAGCCAGGGCAGCCCAGGGACACTCAGGGCACCCCCAGGGAAACCTAGGGGACAGCCAGGGAACCCCAGGGACAAGTACGGGACAGCCAGGGAACCCCACTGACACCCTGTGCACCCCCAGGGACACCCAGGGCCCCCCCAGGGACACCTAGGGGACAGCCAGGGAACCCCAGGGACACCCTAGCCACCTCCAGGGACACCTAGGGGACAGCCAGGGAACCCGAGGGACAGCCAGGGAACCCCCAGGAACACCTAGATGACAGGAAGGGCACCCCCAGGGACACCTAGGGGACAGCCAGGGCACTCCAGGGACAGCCAGGGCACCCCCAGGGCACACCAGGGACAGCCAGGGCACCCCCAGGGACACCTAGGGGACAGCCAGGGGACCCCCCAGGGACACCTAGGGGACAGCCAGGGCACTGCAGGGTCAGCCAGGGCACCCCCAGGGCACCCCAGGGACACCCAGGGCAGCTCCACGGACACGTAGGGGACAGCCAGGGCACCTCCAGGGACACCTAGGGGACAGCCAGGGCCCCCCCAGGGACACCTAGGGGACAGCCAGGCAACCCCAGGGACACCCTGTGCACTCCCAGGGACAGCCAGGGCACCCCCAGGGACACCGAGAGGACAGGCAGGGCACCGCCAGGGACAACTTGGGGACAGCCAGGGCACCCCAGGGACAGCCAGGGCACCCCCAGGGACACCTAGGGGACCTCCAGAGCACACCCAGGGACACCCAGGGCACCCCCAGGGACACCTAGGGGACAGCCAGGGCCCCCCCAGGGACACCTAGGGGACAGCCAGGGCACCCCAGGGACACCCAGGGGACAGCCATGGCATCCTAGGGACAGCCGGGGCACCCCCAGGGACACCGAGGGCACAGCCATGCCACCCTAGGGACAGCCAGGGCACCCCCAAGGACACCTAGGGGACACGCAGGGAACCCCCAGGGACACCTAGGGGACAGCCAGGGCATCCCCAGGGACACCCAGGGCACCCCCAGGGACACCTAGGGGACAGCAAGGGCACCCCCAGGGACACCTAAGGGACACCCTGGGCACCCCCAGGGACACCAAGGGGACGCCCAGGGACACCTAGGGGACAGCCAGGGCACCCCAGGGACAGCGAGGGCACCCCCAGGGACACCTAGGGGACAGCCAGGGCACCCCCAGGGAAACCTAGGGGACAGCCAGGGCACCCCCAAGGACACCTAGAGGACAGGCAGGGCACCCCCAGGGCACCCCAGGGACACCCAGGGACACCTAGGGGACAGCCAGGGCATCCCCAGGGACACCCATGTCACCCCCAGGGACATTTAGGGGACAGCCAGGGCACCCCAGGCACACCCAGGGCACCCCCAGGGACACCTAGGGGACAGCCACGGCACACTAGGGACAGCCCGGGCACCCCCAGGGACACCGAGGGGACAGCCAGGGCACCCTCAGAGACACCGAGGGCAGAGCCAGGGCACCCTGGGGACAGCCAGGGCACCCCCAGGGACACCTAGGGGACAGGCAGGTCACCCCCAGGGACGCCTAGGGGACAGCCAGGGCACCCTAGGGACAGCCAGGGCACACCCAGGGACACCTAGGGGACAGGCATGGCACCCCCAGGGACACCTAGGGGACAGCCAGGGCACCCCAGGGACAGCCAGGGCACCCCCTGGGACACCAAGGGGACAGACAGGGCACCCCCAGGGACACCGAGTGGAAAGCCAGGGCACCCCCAGGGACACCAAGGGGAAGGCAGGACACCCCCAGGGACACCTAGGGGACAGCCAGGGCACCCCCAGGGACATTTAGGGGACAGCTAGGGCACTCCAGGGACACCCAGGGCACCCCCAGGGACACCTAGGGGACAGGCAGGGAACCGCCAGGGACACCTAGGGGACAGCCAGGGCATCCCCAGGGACACCCAGGGCACCCCCAGGGACACCTAGGGGACAGGATGGGCACCCCCAGTGCACCCCAGGGACACCCAGCGCACCCCCAGGGACACCAAGGGGACAGCCAGAGCACCCCAAGGACAGCCAGGGCACCCACAGGGACACCAAGGGGACAGCCAGGGCACCCGAGGGACTCCTAGGGGACAGCCAGGGCACCCCCAGGGACACCTAGGGGACAGCCAGGGCACCCAAGGGACACCCAGGGCACCCCCAGGGACACCTAGGGGACAGCAAGGGCACCCACAGGGACACCCAGGGCACCCCCAGGGACACGTAGGGGACAGCCAGGGCACCCCAGGGACACCCTGGGCGCCCCCAGGGACACCTAGGGGACAGCCAGGGCACTCCGAGGGACAGGGAGGGCACCCCCAGGGACACCTAGGGGACAGGCAGGGCACCCCCAGAGACCCCTAGGGGACAGACAGGGCACCCTAGGGACAGCAATGCCACCCCCAGGGACACCGAGGGGACAGGGAGGGCACCCTAGGGACAGCCAGGGCACCCCCTGGGCCACCTAGGGAACAGCCAGGGGACCCCAGGGACACGTAGGGGACAGCCAGGGCACCCCCAGGGACACCAAGGGGAAGGCAGGACTCCCCCAGGGACACCTAGGGGACAGCCAGGGCACCCCCAGGGACATTTAGGGGACAGCTTGGGCACTCCAGGGACACCCAGGGCACCCCCAGGGACATTTAGGTGACAGCCAGGGCACTCCAGGGACACCCAGGGAACCCCCAGGGACACCTAGGGGACAGGCAGGGAACCGCCAGGGACACCTAGGGGACAGCCAGGGCACCCCCAGGGACACCCAGGGCACCCCCAGGGACACCCAGCGCACCCCCAGGGACACCAAGGGGACAGCCAGAGCACCCCAAGGACAGCCAGGGCACCCACAGGGACACCTAGGGGACAGCCAGGGCACCCCAGGGACACCTAGGGGACAGCCAGGGCACCCCCAGGGACACCTAGGGGACAGCCAGGGCACCCAAGGGACACCCAGGGCACACCCAGGGACACCTAGGGGACAGCAAGGGCACCCACAGGGACACCCAGGGCACCCCCAGGGACACGTAGGGGACAGCCAGGGCACCCCAGGGACACCCGGGGCGCCCCCAGGGACACCTAGGGGACAGGCAGGGCACCCCCAGAGACCCCTAGGGAACAGACAGGGCACCCTAGAGACAGCAATGGCACCCCCAGGGACACGTAGGGGACAGGCAGGGCACCCTAGGGACAGCCAGGGCACCCCTGGGCCACCTAGGGAACAGCCAGGGGACCCCAGGGACACGTAGGGGACAGCCAGGGCACCCCCAAGGACACCTAGGGGACACGCAGGGTACCCCCAGGGACAACGAGGGGACAGCCATGGCACCCCCAGGGACACCTAGGGGACAGCCAGGGCACCCTAGGGACAGCCAGGGCACCCCCAGGGACACCAAGGGCACAGCCAGGGCACCGTAGGGACAGCCAGGGCACCCCAAGAGACACCAAGGGCACAGACAGGGCACTCTAGGGACACCAAAAGGACAGCCAGGGCACCCCCAGGGACACCTAGGGGACAGGCAGGGCACCCCCAGAGACCCCTAGGGGACAGCCAGGGCCCCCCAGGGACACCCAGGGCACCCCCAGGGACACCTAGCGGACAGCCAGGGCGTCCCCAGGGACACCCAGGGCAACCCCAGGGACACCTAGAGGACAGACAGGGCACCCCAGGCACACCCACGGCACCCCCAGGGGCACCTAGGGGACAGCCAGGGCACCCCGAGGGACAGCAGGGCCCCCCCAGGGACACCTAGGGGACAGCCAGGGCACCATAGGGACACCCAGGGCACCCCCAGGGACACCAAGGGCACAGACAGGGCACCCTAGGGACACCTAGAAGACAGGCAGGGCAACCCCAGGGACACCTAGGGGACAGCCAGGGCACCCCAAGGGACACCTAGGGGACAGCCAGGGCACCCCCAGGGACACCAAGGGGACGTCCAGAGCACCCCAGGGACACCCAGGGCAACCCCAGGGACACCTAGAGGACAGACAGAGCACCCCAGGCACACCAACGGCACCCCCAGGGACACCTAGGGGACAGCCAGGGCACCCCGAGGGACACCTAAGTGACAGCCAGGGCAACCCAAGGACATCGAGGGACAGCCAGGAACCCCCTGGGACAGCCAGCTCACCCCCACCGCCGCCTCCACCTCCAGGAGCTATCAAAACCCTCCTCAGGTTCTTTGATGCCTCAAATGGGCCGCCCAAGCCTCCCGAATACCCCCCAAAGCACCCAAAGCAGCCCCCAGGACGCCCCCCAGACCCCCCACAACCCAAAAACCCCCTCCCCGACAACTCAGGACCCCCAGGATCCCCCCAAATCCGCGCCCCCCTCACCCTGAGGTCCCGTTTGAGCCGCTCCACGTTGCGGACAGGCACCAGCTCATCAAGCCCCAAGCACCAACACCTGCGGGACTGGGATGGACTGAGAGCACTGGGAGGGTGACCAGAGAAACCTGGGATGGACAAAGAGTGGACTGGGATGAACTGGGATGAACTGGCAGGCGTGTGGGGGTCCATGGTGGCCACTCGGTGCCTTACTGGTCTATACTGGGATGGGTCGGATGGCCCCAGGGGAGGGGGTGAGGCCACAATGGTCCAGACTGGGAGGGGAGTCACCATGGCGCCGGAGGCGGAGTCGAGGATACGAGCGAGGCAAGGACACCAAGGGGACAGCCAGGGCAACCCAGGGACACAAGGGCCCCCCCAGAGACACCTAGGGGACAGCCAGGGAACCCCAGGGACACCCTGTGCACGCCCAGGGACACCCTGTGCACGCCCAGGGACACCCAGGGCACACCCAGGGACACCTAGGGGACAGCCAGGGAACCCCAGGGACACCCTGGGCACCCCCAGGGACACCTAGGGGACAGCCAGGGCCCCCCCAGGGACACCTAGGGGACAGCCAGGGCACTCCAGGGACAGCCAGGGCACCCCCAGGGCCACCTAGGGGACAGCCAGGGCACCCCCAGGGACACCAAGGGGACCCCCAGGGACACCTAGGGGACAGCCAGGGCAGCCCAGGGACACTCAGGGCACCCCCAGGGAAACCTAGGGGACAGCCAGGGAACCCCAGGGACAAGTACGGGACAGCCAGGGAACCCCACTGACACCCTGTGCACCCCCAGGGACACCCAGGGCCCCCGCAGGGACACCTAGGGGACAGCCAGGGAACCCCAGGGACACCCTAGCCACCCCCAGGGACACCTAGGGGACAGCCAGGGAACCCGAGGGACAGCCAGGGCACCCCCAGGGACACCTAGGGGACAGCCAGGGCACTCCAGGGACAGCCAGGGCACCCCCAGGGCACCCTAGAGACAGCCAGGGCACCCCCAGGGACACCTAGGGGACAGCCAGGGGACCCCCCAGGGACACCTAGGAGACAGCTAGGGCACTGCAGGGTCAGCCAGGGCACCCCCAGGGCACCCCACGGACACCCAGGGCAGCTCCACGGACACGTAGGGGACAGCCAGGGCACCCCCAGGGACACCTAGGGGACAGCCAGGGCCCCCCCAGGGACACCTAGGGGACAGCCAGGGAACCCCAGGGACACCCTGTGCACTCCCAGGGACAGCCAGGGCACCCCCAGGGACACCGAGAGGACAGGCAGGGCACCGCCAGGGACAACTTGGGGACAGCCAGGGCACCCGAGGGACAGTTAGGGCACCCCCAGGGACACCTAGGGGACCTCCAGAGCACACCCAGGGACACCCAGGGCACCCCCAGGGACACCTAGGGGACAGCCAGGGCCCCCCCAGGGACACCTAGGGGACAGTCAGGGCACCCCAGGGACACCCAGGGCACCCCCAGGGACACTTAGGGGACAGCCAGGGCACCCCCACGGACACCTAGGGAACAGCCATGGCACCCTAGGGACAGCCAGGGCACCCCCAGGGACACCGAGGGCACAGCCATGCCACCCTAGGGACAGCCAGGGCACCCCCAAGGACACCTAGGGGACACGCAGGGAACCCCCAGGGACACCTAGGGGACAGCCAGGGCATCCCCAGGGACACCCAGGGCACCCCCAGGGACACCAAGGGGACAGCAAGGGCACCCCCAGGGACACCTAAAGGACACCCTGGGCACCCCCAGGGACACCAAGGGGACGCCCAGGGACACCTAGGGGACAGCCAGGGCACCCCCAGGGAAACCTAGGGGACAGCCAGGGCACCCCCAAGGACAACTAGAGGACAGGCAGGGCACCCCCAGGGCACCCCAGGGACACCCAGGGACACCTAGGGGACAGCCAGGGCATCCCCAGGGACACCCAGGTCATACCCAGGGACACCTAGGGGACAGCCAGGGCACCCCAGGCACACCCAGGGCACCCCCAGGGACACCTAGGGGACAGCCTCGGCACACTAGGGACAGCCCGGGAACCCCCAGGGACACCGAGGGGACAGCCAGGGCACCCCCAGAGACACCGAGGGCACAGCCAGGGCACCCTGGGGACAGCCAGGGCACCCCCAGGGACACCTAGGGGACAGGCAGGTCACCCCAAGGGACACCTAGGGGACAGCCAGGGCACCCTAGGGACAGCCAGGGCACACCCAGGGACACCTAGGGGACAGGCATGGCACCCCCAGGGACACCTAGGGGACAGGCAGGGCACCCCCAGGGCACCCCAGGGACACCCAGGGCTCCCCCAGGGACACCAAGGGGACAGCCAAAGCACCCCAGGGACACCAAGGGGACAGCCAGGGTACCCCCAGGGACACCTAGGGGACAGCCAGGGCACCCCAGGGACACCCAGGGCAACCCTGGGACACCAAGGAGACAGACAGGGCACCCCCAGGGACACCGAGGGGAAAGCCAGGGCACCCCCAAGGACACCTAGGGGACACGCAGGGTACCCCCAGGGACAACGAGGGGACAGCCATGGCACCCCCAGGGACACCGAGAGGACAGGCAGGGCACCGCCAGGGACAACTTGGGGACAGCCAGGGCACCCGAGGGACAGTTAGGGCACCCCCAGGGACACCTAGGGGACCTCCAGAGCACACCCAGGGACACCCAGGGCACCCCCAGGGACACCTAGGGGACAGCCAGGGCCCCCCCAGGGACACCTAGGGGACAGCCAGGGCACCCCAGGGACACCCAGGGCACCCCCAGGGACACTTAGGGGACAGCCAGGGCACCCCCACGGACACCTAGGGGACAGCCATGGCACCCTAGGAACAGCCAGGGCACCCCCAGGGACACCGAGGGCACAGCCATGCCACCCTAGGGACAGCCAGGGCACCCCCAAGGACACCTAGGGGACACGCAGGGAACCTCCAGGGACACCTAGGGGACAGCCAGGGCATCCCCAGGGACACCCAGGGCACCCCCAGGGACACCAAGGGGACAGCAAGGGCACCCCCAGGGACACCTAAGGGACACCCTGGGCACCCCCAGGGACACCAAGGGGACGCCCAGGGACACCTAGGGGACAGCCAGGGCACCCCAGGGACAGCGAGGGCACCCCCAGGGACACCTAGGGGACAGCCAGGGCACCCCCAGGGAAACCTAGGGGACAGCCAGGGCACCCCCAAGGACAACTAGAGGACAGGCAGGGCACCCCCAGGGCACCCCAGGGACACCCAGGGACACCTAGGGGACAGCCAGGGCATCCCCAGGGACACCCAGGTCACTCCCAGGGACACCTAGGGGACAGCCAGGGCACCCCAGGCACACCCAGGGCACCCCCAGGGACACCTAGGGGACAGCCACGGCACACTAGGGACAGCCCGGGAACCCCCAGGGACACCGAGGGGACAGCCAGGGCACCCCCAGAGACACCGAGGGCACAGCCAGGGCACCCTGGGGACAGCCAGGGCACCCCCAGGGACACCTAGGGGACAGGCAGGTCACCCCCAGGGACACCTAGGGGACAGCCAGGGCACCCTAGGGACAGCCAGGGCACACCCAGGGACACCTAGGGGACAGGCATGGCACCCCCAGGGACACCTAGGGGACAGGCAGGGCACCCCCAGGGCACCCCAGGGACACCCAGGGCTCCCCCAGGGACACCAAGGGGACAGCCAGGGCACCCCAGGGACACCAAGGGGACAGCCAGGGTACCCCCAGGGACACCTAGGGGACAGCCAGGGCACCCCAGGGACACCCAGGGCAACCCTGGGACACCAAGGGGACAGACAGGGCACCCCCAGTGACACCGAGGGGAAAGCCAGGGCACCCCCAGGGACACCTAGGGGACAGCCAGGGCACCCTAGGGACAGCCACGGCACCCCCAGGGACACCAAGGGCACAGCCAGGGCACCCTAGGGACAGCCAGGGCACCCCAAGGGACACCAAGGGCACAGACAGGGCACCCTAGGGACACCAAGGGGACAGCCAGGGCACCCCCAGGGACACCTAGGGGACAGGCAGGGCACCCCCAGAGACCCCTAAGGGACAGCCAGGGCCCCCCAGGGACACCCAGGGCACCCCCAGGGACACCTAGCGGACAGCCAGGGCGTCCCCAGGGACACCCAGGGCAACCCCAGGGACACCTAGAGGACAGACAGGGCACCCCGAGGGACAGCAGGGCACCCCCAGGGACACCTAGGGGACAGCCAGGGCACCCTAGGGACAGCCAGGGCACCCCCAGGGACACCAAGGGCACAGCCAGGGCACCCCCAGGGACATTTAGGGGACAGCTAGGGCACTCCAGGGACACCCAGGGCACCCCCAGGGACATTTAGGTGACAGCCAGGGCACTCCAGGGACACCCAGGGAACCCCCAGGGACACCTAGGGGACAGGCCGGGAACCGCCAGGGACACGTAGGGGACAGCCAGGGCACCCCCAGGGACACCCAGGGCACCCCCAGGGACACCAAGGGGACAGGCAGAAAACCCCCAGGGACACCTAGGGGATGGCCAGGGCCCCCCCAGGGACAGCTAGGGGACAGGCAGGGCACCCCCAGTGCACCCCAGGGACACCCAGGGCAGCTCCAGGGACACCAAGGGGACAGCCAGAGCACCCCAAGGACAGCCAGGGCACCCACAGGGACACCTAGGGGACAGCCAGGGCACCCCAGGGACACCTAGGGGACAGCCAGGGCAGCCCCAGGGACACCTAGGGGACAGCCAGGGCACCCCAGGGACACCCAGGGCACCCCCAGGGACACCTAAGGGACAGCAAGGGCACCCCCAGGGACACCCAGGGCACCCCCAGGGACACGTAGGGGACAGCCAGGGCACCCCAGGGACACCCTGGGCGCCCCCAGGGACACCTAGGGGACAGCCAGGGCACCCCGAGGGACAGGGAGGGCACCCCCAGGGACACCTAGGGGACAGGCAGGGCACCCCCACAGACCCCTAGGGGACAGACAGGGCACCCTAAGGACAGCCATGGCACCCCCAGGGACACCGAGGGGACAGGCAGGGAACCCTAGGGACAGCCAGGGCACCCCCAGAGACACCGAGGGCACAGCCAGGGCACCCTGGGGACAGGCAGGGCACCCCCAGGGACACCTAGGGGACAGGCATGGCACCCCCAGGGACACGTAAAGGACAGGCAGGGCACCCTAGGGACAGCCAGGGCACCCCCTGGGCCTCCTAGGGAACAGCCAGGGCACCCCAGCGACACGTAGGGCACAGCCAGGGCACCCCCAAGGACACCTAGGGGACACGCAGGGTACCCCCAGGGACAACGAGGGGACAGCCATGGCACCCCCAGGGACACCTTGGGGACAGCCAGGGCACCCTAGGGACAGCCAGGGCACCCCCAGGGACACCAAAGGCACAGCCAGGGCACCCTAGGGACAGCCAGGGCACCCCCAGGGACACCAAGGGCACAGACAGGGCACCCTAGGGACACCAAGGGGACAGCCAGGGCACCCCCAGGGACACCAAGGGCACGGACAGGGCAACCTAGGGACACCAAGGGGACAGCCAGGGAACCCCCAGGGACACCAAGGGGACATCCAGAGCACCCCAGGGACACCCAAGGCAACCCCAGGGACACCTAGAGGACAGACAGGGCACCCCAGGCACACCAACGGCACCCCCAGGGACACCTAGGGGACAGCCAGGGCACCCCGAGGGACACCAGGGCACCACCAGGGACACCTAGGGGACAGCCAGGGCACCCCAGGGACAGCGAGGGCACCCCCAGGGACACCTAGGCGACCTCCAGGGACATCTAGGGGACAGCCAGGGCACCCCAGGGACAGCTAGGGCACCCCCAGGGACACCTAGGGGACAGCCAGGGCACCCCAGGGACAGCCAGGGCACCCCCAGGGACACCTAGGGGACAGCCAGGGCCCCCCCAGGGACACCTAGGGGACAGCCAGGGCACCCCAGGGACACCCAGGGCACTCCCAGGGACACCTAGAAGACAGCCAGGGCACGCCAGGGACACCCAGGGCTCCCCAGGGACACCTAGAGAACAGCCATGGCACCCCCAGGGACACCTAGGAGACAGCCAGGGCACGCCAGGGACACCCAGGGCACCCTCAGGGACACTGAGGGGACAGCCATGGCACCGCAGGGACACCTAGGGCACAGCCAGGGCACCCTAGGGACAGCCAGGGCAGCCCAGGGACACCTACGGGACAGACAGGGCACCCTCTGGGACACCAAGGACAGCCAGGGCACCCCAAGGACAGCCAGGGCCACCCCAGGGACACCAAGGGGACAGCCAGGGCCCCCCCAGGGACACCTAGGGGACAGCCAGGGCTACCCAGGGACACCCAGGGCACCCCCAGGGACACTGAGGGGACAGCCAGGGCACCCTAGGGACAGCCATGGCACCCTAGGGACAGCCAGGGCACCCCCAAAGACACCGAGGGCACAGCCAGGGCACCCTAGGGACAGCCAGGGCACACCCAGGGACACCTAAGGGACAGGCAGGGCACCCCCAGGGACTCTGACGGGACAGCCAGGGCACCCCCAGAGACCCCTAGGGGACAGCCAGGGACCTCCTAGGGACACTCTGGGCACCCCAAGGGACACCTTGGGGTCAGCCAGGGCACCCCAGGGACACCCAGGGCACCCCCAGGGACACGGAGGGGACAGCCAGGGCACCCCCAGGGACACCTAGGGCAAGGCAGGACACCGCCAGGGACACCTAGGGGACAGGCAGGGCACCTCCAGGGACAGCCAGGGTACCCCCAGGGACACCTAGGGACAGTCAGGGCACCCCAGGGACACCTAGGGGACAGCCAGGGCACCCTAGGGACAGCCAGGGCACCCCGAGGGACACCTAAGTTACAGCCAGGGCACCCCAGGGACATCGAGGGACAGCCAGGAACCCCCTGGGACAGCCAGCTCACCCCCACCGCCGCCTCCACCTCCAGGAGCTATCAAAACCCTCCTCAGGTTCTTTGATGCCTCAAATGGGCTGCCCAAGCCTCCCGAATACCCCCCAAAGCACCCAAAGCAGCCTCCAGGACGCCCCCCAGACCCCCCACAACCCAAAAACCCCCTCCCCGACAACTCAGGACCCCCAGGATCCCCCCAAATCCACGCCCCCCTCACCCTGAGGTCCCGTTTGAGCCGCTCCACGTTGCGGACAGGCACCAGCTCATCAAGCCCCAAGCACCAACACCTGCGGGACTGGGATGGACTGAGAGCACTGGGAGGGTGACCAGAGAAACCTGGGATGGACAAAGAGTGGACTGGGATGAACTGGGATGAACTGCCAGGCGTGTGGGGGTCCATGGTGGCCACTCGGTGCCTTACTGGTCTATACTGGGATGGGTCGGATGGCCCCAGGGGAGGGGGTGAGGCCACAATGGTCCAGACTGGGAGGGGAGTCACCATGGCGCCGGAGGCGGAGTCGAGGATACGAGCGAGGCACGGACACCTAGGGGACAGCCAGGGCAACCCAGGGACACAAGGGCCCCCCCAGAGACACCTAGGGGACAGCCAGGGAACCCCAGGGACACCCTGTGCACACCCAGGGACACCCTGTGCACGCCCAGGGACACCCAGGGCACACCCAGGGACACCTAGGGGACAGCCAGGGCACCCTAGGGACAGCCAGGGCACCCCCAGGGACACCAAAAGCACAGCCAGGGCACCCCCAGGGACACCGAGAGGACAGGCAGGGCACCCCCAGGGACACCTTGGGGACAGCCAGGGAACCCCAGGGACAGCCAGGGCACCCCCAAGGACACCTAGGGGACAGCCAGGGCCCATCCCGGGACACCTAGGGGACAGCCAGGGAACCCCAGGGACACCCTGTGCACGCCCAGGGACACCCAGGGAACACCCAGGGACACCTAGGGGACAGCCAGGGCACCCTAGGGACAGCCAGGGCACCCCCAGGGACGCCAAAAGCACAGCCAGGGCACCCCCAGGGACACCGAGAGGACAGGCAGGGCACCCCCAGGGACACCTTGGGGACAGCCAGGGCACCCCAGGGACAGCCAGGGCACCCCCAAGGACACCTAGGGGACCTCCAGGGCACCCCCAGGGACACCCAGGGCAATCCCAGGGCCACCTAGGGGACAACCAGGGCACCCCAGGGACAGCGAGGGCACCCCCAGGGACACCCAGGGCACCCCCAGGGACACCTAGGGGACAGCCAGGGCACCCCCAGGGACACCCAGGGCACCCCCAGGGACACCTAGGGGACAGCCAGGGCACCCGCAGGGACACCTAGGGGAGAGGCAGGGCACCCCCAGGGACACCTAGGGGACAGCCAGGGCACCCCCAGGGACACCTAGGGGACAGCCAGGGCACCCCCAGGGACACCTAGGGGACAGCCAGGGCACTCCAGGGACTGCCAGGGCACCCCCAGGGACACCTAGGGGACAGCCAGGACACCCTAGGGACAGCCTGGGCACCCCCAAGGACACCAAGGGCACAGCCAGGGCACCCCCTGGGCACCCCAAGGACAGTCAGGGCACCCCCAGGGACACCAAGGGGACAGCCAGGGCACCCCCAGGGACACCCAGAGCACCCCCAGGGACACCTAGGGGACAGCCAGGACCCCCCAGGGACACCTAGGGGACAGGCAGGGCACCCCCAGGGACACCGAGGGGACAGCCAGGGCACCCCCAGAGACCCCTAGGGTACAGCCAGGGCACTCCCAGGGACACTCTGGGCACCCACAGGGACACCTTGGGGACAGTCAGGACACCCTAGGGACAGCCAGTGCACACCAGGGACACCCAGGGCACCCCCTGGGACACCAAGGGGACAGGCAGGGCACCCCCAGGGACACCTACGGGACAGCCAGGGCACCCCCAGGGACATTTAGGGGATAGCCAGGGCACTCCAGGGACACCCAGGGCACCCCCAGGGACACCTAGGGGACAGCCAAGGAACCCCCAGGGACACCCACGGAACCCCCAGGGACACCTAGGGGACAGGCAGGGAACCCCCAGGGACACCTAGGGGACAACCAGAGCACCCTCAGGGACACCGAGGGCACCCCCAGGGACACCTAGGGGACAGGCAGGGCACCCCAGGGACACCTAGGGGACAGCCAGGGCCCCCCCAGGGACACCTAGGGGACAGCCAGGGCACCCCAGGGACACCCAGGGCACCCCCAGGGACACCTAGGAACCAGCCAGGGCACCCTAGGGACAGCCAGGGCACCCCCAGGGACACCTAGGGCACAGGCAGGGCACCCCCAGGGACACCTAGGGGACATCCAGGGCACCCCCAAGGACACCTAGGGGAAAGGCAGGGTACCCCCAGGGACACCGAGGGGACACCCAGAGCACCCCCAGGGACACGTAGAGGACAGCCATGGAACCCCAGGGACAGCCAGGGCACCCCCAGGGACAGCTAGGGGAAAGACAGGGCACCCCCAGGGACACCAAGGGGAAAGCCAGAGCACCCCAAGGACAGCCAGGGCACCCCAGGGACACCCAGGGCACCCCCAGGGACACCTACGGGACAGCAAGGGCACCCCCAGGGACACCCTGGGCACCCCCAGGGACACCGAGGGGACAGCCAGGGCACCCCAGGGACACGTAGGGGACCTCCAAGGCATCCCCAGGGACACCCTGGGCACCCCCAGGGACACGTAGGGGACAGCCAGGGCACCCCAGGGACACCTAGGGGACCTCCAAGGCATCCCCAGGGACACCCTGGGCACCCCCAGAGACCCCTAGGGGACAGCCAGGGCACCCCGAGGGACACCAGGGCACCCCCAGGGACACCTACGGGACAGCCAGGGAACCCTAGGGACACCTAAGAGACACCCTGGGCACCCCCAGGGACACCAAGGGGACCCCCCAGGGACACCTAGGGGACAGCCAGGGCACCCCAGGGACACCCTGGGCGCCCCCAGGGACACGTAGGGGACAGGCAGGGCACCCCCAGAGACCCCAAGGGGACATCCAGAGCACCCCAGGGACAGCCAGGGCACCCCCAGGGACACCTACGGGACAGCCAGGGAACCCTAGGGACACCTAAGGGACACCCTGGGCACCCCCAGGGACACGTAGGGGACAGCCAGGGCACCCCAGGGACACCTAGGAGACCTCCAAGGCATCCCCAGGGACAACCTGGGCACCCCCAGAGACCCCTAGGGGACAGCCAGGGCACCCCGAGGGACACCAGGACACCCCCAGGGACACCTAGGGGACAGCAAGGGCGCCCCCAGGGACACCCTGGGCACCCCCAGGGACACGTAGGGGACAGCCAGGGCACCCCAGGGACACCCTGGGCGCCCCCAGGGACACTTAGGGGACAGCCAGGGCACCCCGAGGGACACCAGGGCACCCCCAGGGACACCTAGGGGAAAGCCAGGGCACCCTAGGGACGGCCAGGGCTCCCTCAGGGACACCGAGGGCACAGCCAGGGCACCCTGGGGACAGCCAGGGCAACCCCCGGGACACGTAGAGGACAGCCATGGTACCCCCGGGACAGCCAGGGCACCCCCAGGGACACGTAGGGGACAGCCAGGGCACCCCAGGAACACCCTGGGCACCCCCAGGGACTCCGAGGGGACAGCCAGGGCACCCCAGGGACACCTAGGGGACCTCCAAGGCATCCCAGGGACACCCTGGGCACCCCCAGGGACACCTAGGGGACAGCCTGGGCACCCCCAGAGACACCCAGGGCAACCCTCAGGGACACCTAGGGGACAGCCAGGGCACCCTAGGGACAGCCAGGGCACCCCCTGGGCCACCTAGGGAACAGCCAGGTCACCCAAGGGACACGTAGGGGACAGCCAGGGCACCCCCAAGGACACCTAGGGGACACGCAGGGTACCCCCAGGGACAACGAGGGGACAGCCATGGCACACCCAGGGACAGCCAGGGCACTCCAGGGACACCAAGGGCACAGCCAGGGCACCCTACGGACAGCCAGGGCACCCCCAGGGACACCAAGGGCACAGCCAGGGCACCCTAGGGACAGCCAGGGCACCCCCAGGGACACCAAGGGCACAGCCAGGGCACCCTAGGAACAGCCAGGGCACCCCCAGGGACACCAAGGGCACAGACAGGGCACCCTAGGGACACCAAGGGGACAGCCAGGGCACCCCCAGGGACACCTAGGGGACAGGCAGGGCACCCCCAGGGACACCTAGGGGACAGCCAGGGCCCCCCCAGGGACAGCTAGGGGACAGCCAGGGCCCCCCCAGGGACACCTAGGGGACAGGCAGGGCACCCCCAGGGACACCGAGGGGAAAGCCAGGGCACCCCAGGGACACCCAGGGCACCCCCAGGGACACTTAGGGGACAGCCAGGGCACCCCCAGAGACACCGAGAGGACAGGCAGGGCACCGCCAGGGACAACTTGGGGACAGCCAGGGCACCCCAGGGACAGCCAGGGCACCACCAGGGACACCTAGGGGACCTCCAGAGCACACCCAGGGACACCCAGGGCACCCCCAGGGACACCTAGGGGACAGCCAGGGCCCCCCCAGGGACACCTAGGGGACAGCCAGGGCACCCCAGGCACACCCAGGGCACCCCCAGGGACACCTAGGGGACAGCCAGGGCACCCTAGGGACAGCCAGGGCACCCCCAGGGACACCGAGGGCACAGCCATGCCACCCTAGGGACAGCCAGGGCACCCCGAAGGACACCAAGGGGACACGCAGGGACACCAAGGGCACAGCCAGGGCACCCTCAGGGACACCCAGGGCACCCCAAGGGACACCTAGGAGAAAGCCAGGGCACCCCAGGGACACCCAGGGCACCACAAGGGCCGCCTAGGGGACAGCCAGGGCACCCCGAGGGACACCTAGGGGACAGCCATGGCACCCCCAGGGACACCTAGAGGACAGGCAGGGCACCCCCAGGGCACCCCAGGGATACCCAGGGCACCCCCAGGGACAGCTAGGGGACAGCCCAAGCACCCCAAGGACAAACAGGGCACCCCCAGGGACACCTAGGGGACAGCCAGGGCACCCCAGGGACACCAAGGGGACAGCCAGGGCACCCCCAGGGAAACCTAGGGGACAGCCAGGGTACCCCAGGGACACCCAGGGCACCCCCAGGGACACCTACGGGACAGCAAGGGAACCCCAGGGACACACTGGGCACCCCCAGGGACACCTAGGGGACATTCAGGGAATTCCAGGGACACGTACGGGACAGCCAGGGAACCCCAGGTTCACCCAGGGCACCCCCAGGGACACCTAGAGGACAGGCCGGGCACCCCCAGGGACACCGAGGGGACAGACAGGGCCCCCCCAGGGACAACTAGAGGATAGGCAGGGCGCCCCCAGGGCACCCCAGGGACACCCAGGGTACCCCCAGGGACACGGAGAGGACAGCCATGGCACCCCAGGGACAGCCAGGGCACCCCCAGGGACAGCTAGGGGACAGCCAGAGCACCCCAAGGACAGCCAGGGCACCCCCAGGGACACCTAGGGGACAGCCAGGGCACCCCCAGGGACACCTAGGGAACAGCCAGGGAACCCCAGGGACACACTGGGCCCCCCAGGGACACGTAGGGGACAGCCAGGGCACCCTAGGGACACCCTGGGCACCCCCAGGGACACCTAGGGGACAGCCAGGGCACCCTAGGGACAGCCAGGGCACCCCCAAGACAGGAAGGTTACAGCCAGGGCACCCCCAGGGACACCAAGGGGACAGCCAGGGCACTCCCAGGGACACCCTGGGCACCCCCAGGGAAACCGAGGGGACAGCCAGGGCACCCCAGGGACACCTAGGTGACAGGGAAGGCAACCCCAGGGACACCTTGGGGACAGCCAGGGCACCCCCTGGGCACCCCAAGGACAGTCAGGGCACCCCCAGGGACACCGAGGGGACAGCCAGGGCACTCCAGAAACAGCCAGGGCACCCCCAGGGACACCTAGGGGACAGCCAGGGCCCCCCGAGGGACACCAAGGGGACAGCCAGGGCACACCAGGGACAGCCAGGGCCCCCCCAGGGACACCTAGGGGATAGCCAGCGCCCCCCCAGGGACACCCAGGGCACCCCCAGGGACACCGAGGGGAAAGCCAGGGCACTCCCAGGGACATTTAGGGGACTGCCAGGGCACTCCAGGGACACCCAGGGCACCCCCAGGGACACCTAGGGGACAGCCAGGGCACTCCCAGAGACCCCTAGGGGACAGCCAGGGCACCCCAGGGACACCCAGGGCACCCCGAACGACACCAAGGGGACAGGCAGGGCACACCCAGGGACACCTAGGGGACACCCAGGGCACCCCCAAGGACACCTAGGGGACAGGCAGGGCACCCCAGGGACACCCATGGCACCCCGAACGACACCTAGGGGACAGGCAGGGCACACCCAGGGACACCTAGGGGACAGCCAGGGCACCCTAAAGACAGCCAGGGCACCCCCAGGGACACCTAGGGGAGAGGCAGGGCACCCCCAGGGACACCGAGGGGACAGCCAGGGCACCCCCAGGGAAACCTAGGGGACAGCCAGAGCACCCCCAAGGACACCTAGAGGACAGGCAGGGCACCCCCACGGCACCCCAGGGACACCCAGGGACACCTAGGGGACAGCCAGGGCATCCCCAGGGACACCCAGGTCACTCCCAGGGACACCTAGGGGACAGCCAGGGCACCCCAGGCACACCCAGGGCACCCCCAGGGACACCTAGGGGACAGCCACGGCACACTAGGGACAGCCCGGGAACCCCCAGGGACACCGAGGGGACAGCCAGGGCACCCCCAGAGACACCGAGGGCACAGCCAGGGCACCCTGGGGACAGCCAGGGCACCCCCAGGGACACCTAGGGGACAGGCAGGTCACCCCCAGGGACACCTAGGGGACAGCCAGGGCACCCTAGGGACAGCCAGGGCACACCCAGGGACACCTAGGGGACAGGCATGGCACCCCCAGGGACACCTAGGGGACAGGCAGGGCACCCCCAGGGCACCCCAGGGACACCCAGGGCTCCCCCAGGGACACCAAGGGGACAGCCAGGGCACCCCAGGGACACCAAGGGGACAGCCAGGGTACCCCCAGGGACACCTAGGGGACAGCCAGGGCACCCCAGGGACACCCAGGGCAACCCTGGGACACCAAGGGGACAGACAGGGCACCCCCAGGGACACCGAGGGGAAAGCCAGGGCACCCCCAGGGACACCTAGGGGACAGCCAGGGCACCCTAGGGACAGCCAGGGCACCCCCAGGGACACCAAGGGCACAGCCAGGGCACCCTAGGGACAGCCAGGGCACCCCAAGGGACACCAAGGGCACAGACAGGGCACCCTAGGGACACCAAGGGGACAGCCAGGGCACCCCCAGGGACACCTAGGGGACAGGCAGGGCACCCCCAGAGACCCCTAAGGGACAGCCAGGGCCCCCCAGGGACACCCAGGGCACCCCCAGGGACACCTAGCGGACAGCCAGGGCGTCCCCAGGGACACCCAGGGCAACCCCAGGGACACCTAGAGGACAGACAGGGCACCCCGAGGGACAGCAGGGCACCCCCAGGGACACCTAGGGGACAGCCAGGGCACCCTAGGGACAGCCAGGGCACCCCCAGGGACACCAAGGGCACAGCCAGGGCACCCCCAGGGACATTTAGGGGACAGCTAGGGCACTCCAGGGACACCCAGGGCACCCCCAGGGACATTTAGGTGACAGCCAGGGCACTCCAGGGACACCCAGGGAACCCCCAGGGACACCTAGGGGACAGGCCGGGAACCGCCAGGGACACGTAGGGGACAGCCAGGGCACCCCCAGGGACACCCAGGGCACCCCCAGGGACACCAAGGGGACAGGCAGAAAACCCCCAGGGACACCTAGGGGATGGCCAGGGCCCCCCCAGGGACAGCTAGGGGACAGGCAGGGCACCCCCAGTGCACCCCAGGGACACCCAGGGCACCTCCAGGGACACCAAGGGGACAGCCAGAGCACCCCAAGGACAGCCAGGGCACCCACAGGGACACCTAGGGGACAGCCAGGGCACCCCAGGGACACCTAGGGGACAGCCAGGGCAGCCCCAGGGACACCTAGGGGACAGCCAGGGCACCCCAGGGACACCCAGGGCACCCCCAGGGACACCTAAGGGACAGCAAGGGCACCCCCAGGGACACCCAGGGCACCCCCAGGGACACGTAGGGGACAGCCAGGGCACCCCAGGGACACCCTGGGCGCCCCCAGGGACACCTAGGGGACAGCCAGGGCACCCCGAGGGACAGGGAGGGCACCCCCAGGGACACCTAGGGGACAGGCAGGGCACCCCCACAGACCCCTAGGGGACAGACAGGGCACCCTAAGGACAGCCATGGCACCCCCAGGGACACCGAGGGGACAGGCAGGGAACCCTAGGGACAGCCAGGGCACCCCCAGAGACACCGAGGGCACAGCCAGGGCACCCTGGGGACAGGCAGGGCACCCCCAGGGACACCTAGGGGACAGGCATGGCACCCCCAGGGACACGTAAAGGACAGGCAGGGCACCCTAGGGACAGCCAGGGCACCCCCTGGGCCTCCTAGGGAACAGCCAGGGCACCCCAGCGACACGTAGGGCACAGCCAGGGCACCCCCAAGGACACCTAGGGGACACGCAGGGTACCCCCAGGGACAACGAGGGGACAGCCATGGCACCCCCAGGGACACCTTGGGGACAGCCAGGGCACCCTAGGGACAGCCAGGGCACCCCCAGGGACACCAAAGGCACAGCCAGGGCACCCTAGGGACAGCCAGGGCACCCCCAGGGACACCAAGGGCACAGACAGGGCACCCTAGGGACACCAAGGGGATAGCCAGGGCACCCCCAGGGACACCAAGGGCACGGACAGGGCAACCTAGGGACACCAAGGGGACAGCCAGGGAACCCCCAGGGACACCAAGGGGACATCCAGAGCACCCCAGGGACACCCAAGGCAACCCCAGGGACACCTAGAGGACAGACAGGGCACCCCAGGCACACCAACGGCACCCCCAGGGACACCTAGGGGACAGCCAGGGCACCCCGAGGGACACCAGGGCACCACCAGGGACACCTAGGGGACAGCCAGGGCACCCCAGGGACAGCGAGGGCACCCCCAGGGACACCTAGGCGACCTCCAGGGACATCTAGGGGACAGCCAGGGCACCCCAGGGACAGCTAGGGCACCCCCAGGGACACCTAGGGGACAGCCAGGGCACCCCAGGGACATCCAGGGCACCCCCAGGGACACCTAGGGGACAGCCAGGGCCCCCCCAGGGACACCTAGGGGACAGCCAGGGCACCCCAGGGACACCCAGGGCACTCCCAGGGACACCTAGAAGACAGCCAGGGCACGCCAGGGACACCCAGGGCTCCCCAGGGACACCTAGAGAACAGCCATGGCACCCCCAGGGACACCTAGGAGACAGCCAGGGCACGCCAGGGACACCCAGGGCACCCTCAGGGACACTGAGGGGACAGCCATGGCACCGCAGGGACACCTAGGGCACAGCCAGGGCACCCTAGGGACAGCCAGGGCAGCCCAGGGACACCTACGGGACAGACAGGGCACCCTCTGGGACACCAAGGACAGCCAGGGCACCCCAAGGACAGCCAGGGCACCCCAGGGACACCCAGGGCACCCCCAGGGACACGGAGGGGACAGCCAGGGCACCCCCAGGGACACCTAGGGCAAGGCAGGACACCGCCAGGGACACCTAGGGGACAGGCAGGGCACCTCCAGGGACAGCCAGGGTACCCCCAGGGACACCTAGGGACAGTCAGGGCACCCCAGGGACACCTAGGGACAGCCAGGGCACCCTAGGGACAGCCAGGGCACCCCGAGGGACACCTAAGTGACAGCCAGGGCACCCCAGGGACATCGAGGGACAGCCAGGAACCCCCTGGGACAGCCAGCTCACCCCCACCGCCGCCTCCACCTCCAGGAGCTATCAAAACCCTCCTCAGGTTCTTTGATGCCTCAAATGGGCCGCCCAAGCCTCCCGAATACCCCCCAAAGCACCCAAAGCAGCCTCCAGGACGCCCCCCAGACCCCCCACAACCCAAAAACCCCCTCCCCGACAACTCAGGACCCCCAGGATCCCCCCAAATCCGCGCCCCCCTCACCCTGAGGTCCCGTTTGAGCCGCTCCACGTTGCGGACAGGCACCAGCTCATCAAGCCCCAAGCACCAACACCTGCGGGACTGGGATGGACTGAGAGCACTGGGAGGGTGACCAGAGAAACCTGGGATGGACAAAGAGTGGACTGGATGAACTGGGATGAACTGCCAGGCGTGTGGGGGTCCATGGTGGCCACTCGGTGCCTTACTGGTCTATACTGGGATGGGTCGGATGGCCCCAGGGGAGGGGGTGAGGCCACAATGGTCCAGACTGGGAGGGGAGTCACCATGGCGCCGGAGGCGGAGTCGAGGATACGAGCCAGGCAAGGACACCTAGGGGACAGCCAGGGCAACCCAGGGACACCAGGGCCCCCCCAGAGACACCTAGGGGACAGCCAGGGAACCCCAGGGACACCCTGTGCACACCCAGGGACACCCTGTGCACGCCCAGGGACACCCAGGGCACACCCAGGGACACCTAGGGGACAGCCAGGGCACCCTAGGGACAGCCAGGGCACCCCCAGGGACACCAAAAGCACAGCCAGGGCACCCCCAGGGACACCGAGAGGACAGGCAGGGCACCCCCAGGACACCTTGGGGACAGCCAGGGAACCCCAGGGACAGCCAGGGCACCCCCAAGGACACCTAGGGGACAGCCAGGGCCCATCCCGGGACACCTAGGGGACAGCCAGGGAACCCCAGGGACACCCTGTGCACGCCCAGGGACACCCAGGGAACACCCAGGGACACCTAGGGGACAGCCAGGGCACCCTAGGGACAGCCAGGGCACCCCCAGGGACACCAAAAGCACAGCCAGGGCACCCCCAGGGACACCGAGAGGACAGGCAGGGCACCCCCAGGGACACCTTGGGGACAGCCAGGGCACCCCAGGGACAGCCAGGGCACCCCCAAGGACACCTAGGGGACCTCCAGGGCACCCCCAGGGACACCCAGGGCAATCCCAGGGCCACCTAGGGGACAACCAGGGCACCCCAGGGACAGCGAGGGCACCCCCAGGGACACCCAGGGCACCCCCAGGGACACCTAGGGGACAGCCAGGGCACCCCCAGGGACACCCAGGGCACCCCCAGGGACACCTAGGGGACAGCCAGGGCACCCGCAGGGACACCTAGGGGAGAGGCAGGGCACCCCCAGGGACACCTAGGGGACAGCCAGGGCACCCCCAGGGACACCTAGGGGACAGCCAGGGCACCCCCAGGGACACCTAGGGGACAGCCAGGGCACTCCAGGGACTGCCAGGGCACCCCCAGGGACACCTAGGGGACAGCCAGGACACCCTAGGGACAGCCTGGGCACCCCCAAGGACACCAAGGGCACAGCCAGGGCACCCCCTGGGCACCCCAAGGACAGTCAGGGCACCCC